>NW_024610373.1:0-52473 GCF_016920785.2 Ixodes scapularis | reverse complement strand
ATTAGTGAGTCACCCCTTGACATTAGTGAGTCACCCCTTGTAAATATTTCTGTTATATTTACTAACATTAGAAGCGTTATACGTAACCGCGATGACTTGTCGTCCATTGTGGAATCATCAGACGCGGATGTTGTTGTTCTCACCAAGACCTGGTTGTCAAGCAAAATACGTAACGATGAAATACTAAACTGTCATAAACGTTTCAATTTTTACCGTCATGACAGAGGCGAAAAAAATGGCGGTGGCGTATTGGTCGCGGTGGCGGAAAACGTATTATCATTTCAAATCAGTATTGTTTCTGAACTGGAGCTTCTATGGGTTTGTCTTCAGTTAAAAACAAAAAAATATATTTTAGGCGTTTGTTATCGTCCTCCTTCAAAAAGTGCCACTTTTGTTACAAGCCTACACGACGCCATTAACGGAGTCATGATGCGTTTTCCCAATACGCCAATAATGCTGCTGGGTGATTTTAACTACCCCGCCATAGTATGGTCAGATATGGGTGCTAGCCTCAGTCCCTTTTCTTCAGAGAGTAGTGAGTTTTTGAACTTGTGCTTGGACTTTAGCTTTGCACAAATTGTTACGAAACCGACGCGTATTACAACTACAACTGCCTCTGTTTTAGACCTTATATTACACTGTAAACGAAAAGTAGCCCGGATGGGGGTTTTAAAGAATAAGATACCGATTAAACTCCCAAGCCTAAAGCATTCACTCCCGCACATGGGAGTACAAAAACTAGAAACCACCACTTTACTCTGGTCGCTAAGAGACGAGGTATAAAAGCGACAACACCTGATTTTACTCCCATTTTAAACTGGAGTTCTTGTATGACAACCCTCCGCAAGACGAAATGGGAGTTGAAAATACCCCCATCCGTCCACCCGTCTGCCGGAGATCGGCCGCCATTGACGCAGCCGGCGTTTCCCCCGTTCCGCTCAGTCCCGGCTCTGGCACCAACGGGTTTCCCGTCGTGGAAGAGGTCGTTATAATGGGTCCAAGACGTTTTGGGGCTGGTTTTTGTCCAAAATCCCGACGCTCTCGAACAACAAATATTACACCAGTGAAAAAACAATCACAAAATACGAACTTTTCGCTCAATCTGGCGAATACTCAAAAGTTGAGTGTACTATGGGGAAGCAGAAGGCAATCCAGCTCTTTTTCGGGCAGACTCAAGTATAATGCAACCATTGTGTGTTGTTTAAAGGCCCTTTCACACGGTGCATTTTTCTGGCGCATTTTGACTCGCGAAACGAGTTTCGTGAAGTGAATACGCCGTCTGAACAGGACCGAAAAATGTGCGTCTGCATCTCCCTGGGTTTTCACGAAAAACACAGCCAACGGCCTCTCGAGAAAGCTTTCACGCGATCTCAAAAGGATAAGCGAGCCGGCTTAAGAGGGAGGGGAGGGGGGGCGGTCTGTCCAGATGTTCTGACTTCCTCCTGATTTGTGCATGTGTAAAAATTTAGGGCGGGAAAACAAAGGGAAAGGGTGGGGGGGGGGGGGGGGAGGAGGGGGGTTTCAAAAGACATCTGATACGCTAACCTCCCCTCTCTGGAAATACCTGCGTCGGTACCTGGCGGGGCCAGATTTCTTCCCGATTCCAAGCCACAGGAGAAAAAAAGTAAATAAACACGGCGCGATCCACGGATGGATACGTAGGTTGCGTTTTCTTGGTCCACACGAGTTCGGGTGCGCACAGATCGGTGGCGCGTGGCAGCTTTCTCAATTTTTGTGCACTCGTAGCGACGAGCGCGAACGTTGCACGCCGCCGCCAAGAATGCTCTATTCGCGTCATCAACGAGCCCGGAGAGCGCTGCCCGACGGCGGTGACTACCCAGAAGCCCACGCGCGAGCGCCCCATTCGGGAATTCGGGGCAGGTGGGGCCAGTGTGGTGCTCGAGGCGCTCACTTCTGCGATCTGAATCTGCCGTTCTTGCCGCGTGTCGTCTGCTGTACACGTTTTTCCGTGCTGGTGTGCATTTCTAACGATCGTGCGCTCGACTGGGCGATTGTGCGCGTGGACGTGGACTGCTCCGAGGATGTGCTACCGCCGTTAGGCCTATCTGTCCAACGAGCCCGGGCCCATAGGCCTAACAGCCGGTGGTGGTGGTGGTGTGCCGGCGAAAGCGGGAAGCTCCATGACGCGTCAAAGGTAGAGTTAATTAGAATTAACGATGACCTCAACGATGACCTCATGTGTGTTCTATATTTTATCATGTGCTAGTCGTACGTTAAGGCAGCCGTTCCCGGTCGAAACAAGCACCATCGAATGTACGGGAACGGAATTCGGGGCAGCTGGGGCCAGTGTGGTGCTCGAGGCGCTCACTTCTGCGATCTGAATCTGCCGTTCTTGCCGCGTGTCGTCTGCTGTACACGTTTTTCCGTGCTGGTGTGCATTTCTAACGTTCGTGCGCTCGACTGGGCGATTGTGCGCGTGGACGTGGACTGCTCCGAGGATGTGCTACCGCCATTAGGCCTATCTGTCTAGCGAGCTCGGGCCCATAGGCCTAACAGCCGGTGGTGGTGGTGGTGGGGTGCCGGCACAAGCGGGAATCTCCATGACGCGCCAAAGGTAGAGTTAATTCGAATTAAGGATGACCTCATGTGTGTGTGTGCTATATTTTATCATGTGCTAGTCGTACGTAATGGCAGCCGTTCCCGGTCGAAACAAGCGCCATCGAATGTACGGGAACGGTGGACCCAATGAAACATTTTACCAAGCCGGCCAGAAATTTTCATCTGGAGTGTCTCGGCTAGGTGAACGATAGTAGCGGTCCGCGATGAAAGTGGGACTGAATTTTTGCATTGTTTGCAAAGGTTCTGTGAAATGCGCTACAATTTCAAACGCGTACGTTGTGTAATTAGGCTTCGTCCGCTTTCTTCGGTGTCAGTTTCTTGACTCGGCGAACAGACTGGCCATCTGTCAGAAAGAGGTTGCTGTGGAATATCGATTTCATTGAAGCATTCCGGCGGAATCACCAGAGTCGCTTGACACCACTCCGGAAAATCCGCCAAGCAGCTAGTTTCGACAAACCAGATAGTGTGATTTGTGTTTTGTCACATTTGTGTGAGATTTTGGAGAAAATAAATGCTGGTCTGCATTCGTTATCCCCCAACATTTGTTTGTTTTCGATCTGCTAACCACTACTCCGAATCGTTGTTTTGAAGCGGGTCCAAACCACGGGAACGAAAAGGTACCGACTGGGAATCCGACATACGGTACGTGTAAATACGACGCGGTTGCCGCGAAGACACGCATGCTCAAGGTGGCAGCTCGTCGGGATGCGCTGGCTGGCCGCGCTGATAAACCAGACATTGGCGTAGCCAGGTCGTGTTCAAGGGTCGAAGCACCTTCGAAATTGCATGGTTTTCCTCTTTCCCCCTTTCCCTTTTTCATTGTCAACTTTTTTTTTTCTTTTTTTTTTTTTGTTTTTGTTTTGTGAAGGCATTAAAAGTCCTATGTGCTTCTCTTTCTGTTCGACAACCCACTACGGCGAGGGGCCGGAACATTCCAAAGCAAAACGAAGATGACAACACTGTCCGTGGACTGCGTGAGCGTGAGAAATAGAAGTCCGGCTCCGGCTTTCCGAAGAGCTCTCGCCAAACTCGACAGTGTTATTAGCAACCTAAGCCTTTCTTCGGGCTCGCAGGTGCGGATGACTCCGCTCCTGACGTCACATAAGCCGCGAAATCCTGAACTCGTAGGACGCTGGCCTCGCCTCGGAGAATGCAGGCGGCTTGAATAAAGTTCCTCTACTCTTTGAGCCTCAAGGACTCCACGCCACTATCAGGGCAGCGAAACAAAATTTCAAAATAGCAATACTTTGACTTTGCAAACCCTACAACCCTACAAACAGGACGACAAAATGACAAACAGCTTAGCTTTCTTTTTTTTTTTTTTTTTCGTCCCGTCTTTTATTTGTTTTGGGGGCATACCAAAATGTAAAAAAGAAAGAAAAAAAAGCGGGAGAGAAATGCGGCAGCATATGCACCCTAGAAGCACTTTGGAATGCTCATAATTCTTTTGGTTTCAAAGCGTACCGAGGTTACTTCTTTAATCACTGCAGTGGGTAATGTTTATAATCTTGCGTTCAACACGTGAGTCGTGAAAGTTCCTTTACGTATATAGATACTCAAAAATTAATTCAATAGCCAAAGCTGTCGCTTGACGCTTTTTTAAATAATGATTATTGACCTACAACTTCAAGCGTGCCATCAACGTCTCCAACAGAGTCGGCACATTCACGTCAGGCAGCATCGTCCGCCCTAGGCGAGAGCAATGTCATGGCCAACGACGTCGGTATCAATGTCGCAATCCTCGGGTTTGGCCAATCACCAGCCTGTGCGGAGCATTCGTTTCATTAAACAAACTGTCTGAGGAAGTTCTGGTTTGGACACAGATGTGAAGGGACCGCACCGCTTAGCGCGTGTCACCGGTAGAGACAACTTGCCTTGGTCCCCAGGTCTTGTATTCTAATGTCAACCGCCTGCTGCAAATCCTGGCCACCATGCCCGTTAGCGCCGCTGAGGCGGAACGTTCGGTCTCGAGACTCCGAAGACGGGAGCCATACCTGAGAGCATCAACGTCCCCGGAGCGCTTGCTACTCCGTTCTTAGCTCAGACCAGAAGCTCCGCCTTCAGCGCGAGCTCGCTGGCTTCCGCTGTGCTTTGTTTGCGCGCGCCTGCGCGTTCAGACTTGTGCCAGCAAGAGCAGAAAGCTCGCGCTGAAGGCGGAGCTTCTAGTCTCAGCTAAGGGTGAACGGAGTATAGGGGTTGCGCTTTTGAACATTCACGGGAACATCCAAGACAGCTCCGAAAGGGTCCTCTCGCTTCTTTCGATCGACCGACCGCGGCTTCCACTAAATGTTTAGACCCCACAAAACGATAGAAACTGGTACTTTTCTCTGCCACTTTCTCGGAAAACCACAACGAAGAACGGAAAAAATCAGAAACATGACCACAACACGATCATTTCTGAAAAATGTGCGCAGGAACAATGAGCGTGACGTTTCACTTGCTCGTTGCCCCGGTCAGTGCGCGTTGGAGTTTTTATGTGTAATCGTATTCTAAACTTCGCTATTCTTTGGCAGTCTTACGTAGTTTTCAGTCATTGGATACCCCAGTGTTCCACAGAGAAGGGAACGCACCGGAATATTTTGTGAGCCTGTCTAGACTTTTTTGTTCAAAGCGCATTATTATATTTTATGATTGCGTGTTTTCGTTGCTCCACAGTAAAGTTCCCCTCTTTAAAGATCGGAGGGACGAAATAAAAAAGGTTGAATTCTTGTCTTCTGAGAAACAGAAAAATAGCAACTAAAATTGTGTTTGCGGGATTTCTTTTCCTCTTTCTTCATATTTTTTTTCCTACTTTTGAATGGTCTGGGCAAAGGAAAGCATCCCCTGAAAACATTTCCTGGCTACGGCACTGGCGGACTGCTTTCTGACTGTTCGCGTACCGGATCGCCGTGCAATGCTCGAAAAGGACAACGAGCTGGCGTGTTATCTCCGATGGGTGGAAAACGCACCAATCTCGCCGTGCCCTTTTATTTCGATATGGCGTAAAATGTGCGTGAAATATCAACAGGTAAAGTGACAAGATTTAGGCACATAAACAAAATCAATCATACTGTGAATTAAAGTCGTGCATCTTTATATTTAATCCCGTGTAGGTATGCCGCGAACTTTTTTCGACCGAAGTTTCGATGATCGATTCAAGTGGTTCAAAAGATTCCGAATTTTCGAACTTTCCATATTGAGAAATTCGACGGAAGTCGAATTTTCGAACTTATTAAACTAAGAAGTTCGACGCTTTCCGAAATTTCGAACTTATTACCCGGCAAAATTCGATGCTTGTCGAACTTTCGAACTTGATAGACTAAAAAATCGATGATTTTCGAACTTTCGACCTTCTTGCACTAAAAAGTTCGAAGCTTTTCGAACTTTCAAACTTCCTACGCTAAGAAATTCGAAAATTTACGAACTTTCGACCTTATTAATCTACAGAATTCAAAAATTGTCGAACTTTCGATTCCTGAAACGTCAAAGGTTTGACGAACTTCGAGCTTTTAGGGTAAAAGTTCGAAGTTCGTCGAACTTAAAAAAACCGGCGGGCGGTTTCATTTGGATTCAAGCAGTGAGGTACATTCGCAATTTTTTTTTCGCAATTTTACATGCGTTGCCACATTCCTTGCGAAAGACAATGCCGTTTATTTCAATCATCTGGCATGCTTGGTTTTAAAGAAATAGGTTCCCGAAGGAGCGAGGAAGGACGACGGGTTTTTGACAATTGTCGTTCGGGCCGTATTTGAAGCGCGCTATAGCCGAAGCTATTTATGGTAGAGATGTTAAACTTTTTTAAGAATGATCTATGTATAGCTTAGGTAAGTGTCGTCTTAAGATATGATTATTGTTGTTCAAGACGAGTTTCGAAGAAATATCAAAACATATACCTACGGGCAATTATGCCCTAAACTTGGTAATTTTTTTCGCCTACATTCTTTAGGTATCGCAGTTAAATTAACACCAGAGACAGTACATATCATTACCATCTACAGAATACAAAATGATGTATTTCTTTTTTCCCCCCGTTGAGGAACAAATTAACTCATGGGGGAAGATTTCTAAAATTGTTCAAGTTCAGCACGTCATTAAAAAAAAAACACATTTTTTTTCTCAATTTACGTTTTTGGGACGTGTTTCTTTTGGCCTGTGCACATTTTGGTGGAATAAACTTGTTTCATAGTTCTGGGCCTCTGAATATGCAAGAATACAACACTTCCGGCTGGTTCTTGATAGTTATTTTTTCTCTCCAGCTTTTTATTTTCGCATTTATTGTTATGTTTATTTATTGATTATTTTTTACCAATGGCACAGTTATTTAGGGCGAAAAGACATAGCTTTGAACTTCCGAGCCACCGAGCATGTGACGAGTAGTGCCTTCTGACAACGAGTTTCTAACAATGACCATCTACGCGATCTTTTATGCAGTGAAGAGCGACAGTAGCTATACATACGCATAAATAATTTCAGATTAAAAGAAGCTAGACCATGCCCTCTTTCCCTGTATTGTTTTCTTTAACAGCCCGAAATATCTGGGAGGGGGGGGGGGGGGGGGGAGGGACTGGAGCCCCCCCCCCCCCCTCCCAGATATTTCGCCCCCCCCCCCCCCCCCCTCCGTTTTTCCGCTTCCGACGCCACTGGTATTGTAGAACGCTCCTCGACCTCAAGTTGCGTCAGCTTCTGTGCTTTTTGCTCGGCGTTTCATCAGTTCCAGAAAATAAACCTCCAAAGCAATTACAAAAAAAAAAAAAAAAAAAATGTCAAGATGCAGGCAAGCTGGTGTATGTTGATCATGATACAAAATCCCGAGACTGGGAATGAAATTCGCAAGAAATAGTGTAAAAAGAAAGAAAAAAAGGAACAGGACAACGTCTCAAACTCAGCCGAGTTGAGTTTGAGACGTTTTCCTGAGCTGAGTTTGAGACGTTGTCCTGTCCCCTTTTTTTCTGTCTTCTTACAATTTTTCTTTAAAATTTCATTCCCAGAGCTGAGTTTGAGGCGTTGTCCTGTCCCTTTCTTTCTGCCTTCTTACACTTTTTCTTCAAAATTTCATTCCCAGTCTCAGGATTTTGCATCATGTACAAACTAAACTTACTATATGGCAGCGTCACTCGGGCGGCGTTTGATCGGATTAGTACCAGCGTGCAAGGGGGTAGGGGGGCAGTTTGCCAGATCACTTCAAGGTTTCTCTGAGCCTCAACCACCTGCCTGCCCCCGGCCGTTTTGAACTGGATGAGTATCGTTAAACAGTGCGTTCGTAGGATCACTACTTCGTGATGCACGTTAATGACCACCCCGGGCTGGCAGTCACAATTACTGATCTATTGTCACACGTCACTCTGCACTGGCAAATATTCCAGCACATCCCGGACACTCGTCGTCTCATTTAATTGCCTGACCAACTTCGCGCAGTCTAAATATCACACCCGAACTTTTCTAAACCTGATTTCGTGAAAACCAGTGTGGTGTGAAAACGTTATTTGAAACTGAAACTGGTGGCGGAACATGAAAACCCGACTTCGAACTTTGCGCACTTGGACATCAAAAAAACTTAAAACCTTAAAAGCTTTTTTTTTTCTTTTTAAATTTAGTCTTGAAAGAGAATCGAAACCTTCGACCTTTTCGAACTTTATGTAAAAAGAAAATCGCAATCTTCGAATTTATCGACCTTTGTCTTTAAAAATTCGAAACGCTCGAATTTTAGATCTAAAGCAATTCGAAACGTTCAAATCTCTCGAATTTCAAATTAGGGAAGTTCGAAATCTTCAAATTTATCGAA
Organism: Ixodes scapularis; assembly: GCF_016920785.2. Lineage (NCBI taxonomy): Eukaryota > Metazoa > Arthropoda > Arachnida > Ixodida > Ixodidae > Ixodes > Ixodes scapularis. Next base: position 44,132 of record NW_024610373.1, on the reverse strand, counting down.
CCTCAAGTAAACAAAAATTCGATATAATCGACCCCAACTTTTAGAAACAGTGAAAGCTTCGAACTTTTCGATTTCGAACCCCGCGATTTAGGAAAGCTGCGAATTTTTCGATTTCAAACCTCCGTATGGTCGAAAATATAGAAGCCTTTCGAATTCGAGCATCAGTTCGGGTCGGAAATATCGAAACCTTTCGAAATCGACCCTAGGGTGGTTCGCGGCATCCCTAATCACGTGCAAAAATAAATATGTTCAAAAATTCATTTGCAAAAAAAAAAAAAAGATTTTGTATCAAAGCGATAGGCAGCATTATCTTCAATCTACCTTTCAAATTCAGGTTCCGATAATTTTAGTGGTTTTAAGTACTATTTGTATCCGATAAAGCGATTTTATATTTTTCGGTTTTGAAACCGAAACCGAAACAGGGTGCCTATGGCAGGTGGCGCTAGCTATCGCCCAAAATCTCCCCGCTCATCTCTTGTTTTGAATGGGCGTCCATAACTTTGCTCTCAGAGGCGAGTCGTCGGGTGTGGGTGTCGTCGTCTTGTGCCGGCGTTCGCCGCTTATTTTTTACTTTTAAGAACCTTAATAATGGGCGTTTCTTACTAGTACCTTGTTCAAGAGTGTCAAACGGTATCTCGGAGACGCCGCGTCTAGTCATAGACCGTTGGCTGGCAGCGAGAGGCTACGAAAACTTCAAACGGCCGGTGAGCACAACTCTTTTCTTTGTTCAGAACGAAGTGTTACTTTTGCCGTAAGCTTGCTAAGCTATGCTCTAACCTTGAGCCCCTTTCCCTGGCAAATCGCGAGCGCTTGTTTCGCACTTGGACTCGTCTTCGTGGTTGTGCGACGGCACCGCGTTGTATCGGATTCGCCTACTTCTGATGCTCGTAACTGGGCTTGTAACAGTACCGCATCCCTCAGATGTCCACGCAACTTTCTATTGCGAAGTGGCACTGGCATAATCAGTTTCGTGAGTGCCACAACATCGCCAACAGAAATATTGAAGCTGAAATGTTGCGAGTGATTTCCGAATAAACTGCTCCGAAAAAGGCAGAGAACTTCTGTGGCTCGCTCGACGCGCTCCGCCCCTTTCCCACGGATCGGTTGGAGCTAGACTTTTAGTTGATCGTTTTCAGAGGCTCTGTACTGCTACGGGCGCGCGCTTCAGAGCATGCATCGAAGTGGCAGCGCGAGCTCCCGCTACGAATAGCGTGGTCTGAAAACACGGCCGCTCGCCGAGCGCTCTACCGGCTGCAGATTTACCAGCGGCACAAGAATCCGCCCGGCGAGCGCGTGCTATTTGCCAAGGGAGGGGCTACTAGTATGCTTGTGACCTGGGCCGGTTTGCTGGATAGCGACGTTGTGTTTGTCCTTTACCTGTCCCGGCTTTCAATATGTCGAATGCGCCAAGCGACTGAGAGAGAGGAAGAGACGAGTGCGCGAGGACGTCAGAACGCTGAGCTCTGGTCGGATTGATTAGTGGGTAGACCTAAAGCCAGGTACCTTGGTCTGCGCTGCATGTGTCAAACACATTCTGATGCAAGAGCGTAACGCCAGACGCATTCTAGCTCGTTCGACAAGTGCAATGAAGACAAAGGCAGCTAAATTTAGATCTACCCACTAATCATTCAAACGAAAGCTTGGCATTCTGATGTCCCCACGCTCTCTCATTTCCCCTTCTCTCTTAGTCTCCTGTCCAGTATTGTTACCTTCAATAACCGTTTATGTCGTCCAAGTTTGCCACGTTTACATAAATCCGACTTGAGTGCGTAGACTTTAATTATTCTCAGAATTAAGCCGATACGCCAGCATTCACCTTAAAGGGGCCCTGCAATCATATTTAAGCGTCAACCTTTTTTGCGGTTTCCACTTCTCTTGTGGTCCGGGCAAGCCAGCGGGTACGGAAAGAGTAACCAAATATCAGTGCGTCATATTTTAACCGGACGACGCGGAAACCTCCTCCACCTATGGGGGCGCCCCGCGGTACCGAAAGTGCACGAAATGTGACGTCTTTGGTCCTGGGCTTACTACTGGTGAGAGCCGCTAAAAGCTTCTTTTAGTCGAAACACAAAATATAAGTGGCGAGAACCGTCTCAATTATTTATGCAAGTAGTTTTTGTTCAGTATTTTAGATCAGGAAAGAAACAAATGCAGTTTATAAAGTCCGGAAACCAGAAATGACCCGTCGACATACCCGCCACCAAGCGGTAAAAAAGGCGGCGCATACTAGAAACGAATAGTAGGATCAGGCTCCAACGAGTGGCTAGCGTAGAAAGGTCCCGGATGTATGCGGTGGCACTGCGGTCATTTACGGACTCGAGGATTTGATTGGTTTCGAGCGTTCGGCACAGGTTTGGCTTGCAGTTTGGCTGTTTCGCGGTATGGCAGCGCAAAGTGGCTCCTGTTCTGAACTGATCTTTACCCCGGGTTTGCTGTCGTTTGTGGCCAATCAAGTGTCATGCCGAATTAGTGTTTAATTGTGCAGCAAATGCAATGCGAGCCGCCCTGGCTGCCTGCTCCTACAGCCTATCCAGAACATGCTTTTGTGGCACCCTCTCGAGCTGTCGACGCAGAGTGCGGCAGCCATGAGCGCTTGCTGCGCTCACTACCCCTCCTCTAGTTCACGGCCACTGAAGTGGCCAAAGACGTCACGAAGGAAGTTATTTTTTGCTTGTTTTTGTTATATTAATTTGCCTATAACTTTTAAGATAAAGCGAAATTCGAGGGGAAAAAAAGTTTCATTAAGTTACTATGTTTAGTGCGCTTAAGTTCGGTGCAAATTAAAAACCAGTAAAAAAGTCATTGCAAGGTCCCTTTAATGCTCAAGTCCTATGCTAAGATGGCACCATGTTGTGTCACATCTCAAAGTTAAACCAGCATTTCCAACTCAAGCCGAACATTGTAATCAAATTTTCTGTCTGGTGTTCCGCATGCGGTGGCCTTTCTGATAGCATAAAGATCTTAACCACGGTCTTTGATGCTCTGCAAGAAGTTACAGGATGCAAGAAAGCGCTGATAGTTCTGGGCCTTGCCACTCTAGAACCGAGGGAACAATACTGCACACGACATGGCGAGCAAGATCGTTTCCAACGGCTTTCAAGACACTACAGCTACTTCGACCATGGTTGGACCACAAGGACGAGAGGTTCCAGTGCAAGCAGGAGCAGCACTGAGGTAGGAACTACTTTTTCTGCAGTACCAGCACTTTGAGCTCGCGACCCCATTCCTGCTTACAACTTACTCTAGGGGCTCCCTCCGATGCACAAGGCCAGAGTGGGTGCCGCCCTCGCCGAGCAGCTCAGCTATTTGCGACTCCAGCGAACTATAGGGGCGCGCCGGTTAGCCAGTATGGCGGGCGAAAGGAGGTTGCTTTCGTTGTTCAGCACGCTGACCACCATAAATTCTTTCACTGCAGCAGAAGATCGGTGTTACATGTGAAAGCAAAGCGATTTTTCGATGGTAGAAACCTTCTAGTCAGTGCGTAGGAATGACACGGCGGAAGCATAACAATAATTACTGGAAGCAATGTTTGTTTCTATGCTGCCTACGTGAACCAAGCAGCGATAACAGACGACAGAGTGGAAACGACCTCCTCTCCTGAGCTTCTCGGTGTTGCCGCTACGCAGCGTTGATTTCGCTGGAGTCTCCAATATTCAGCTCATTTACAATGGCAAGAAAGGTTTTCGTTTCTTCTCGAGAGAAACTTACAGACAGACACCCAGGATTGTGCCCACTTTTTTTCTGCTGCCAACAAGACAAGACTCACCGCCTCCATGTTCTCAGCTAGGCACATAGCCAGGATTTTGATTCGGGGGGGGGGAGGGAGAGGGAGGGGAGGGGAGGGGAGCCCGGTTTTTGCTACCAAGTCTGCCAATACTGAGTTGGCGGCAAAAGGAAAAGGAATGCTATACTCTAGCTCTGCAATGCCTATACAGTTACTCTATAGACGCTTTCAGCGAGTCAGTTACTCGAGCTGCCACCAGTCGGCGCGCCCTTCGCGCGCTTTCCGGGCCGCCATAGCCGACCTTCAGTTTCTCGCCGTTCGTTGCTCCGCGTTGTGTGCTGCACAGGCCACTACCGGAGCTTCGTTTTCGTGTTCATTTACGTTGCGCGTTGAAATCTTGGATTTTCTTTAGGTCTTTTCGATATTTAGGACTTTCATTTAATCATTTGATATTTATATTTCGACATAGCTCTTGCATTTTCTTATTTATGGAATGGAATCGGACAGCGAATGGGTCGACGATACAGGATTATGAGGCTTCAATGACCATGTAAGTAAATCCCATTCTTACGTTTTTGCCGCTAATAAAGGGCAGTCAACACTATTGCGACATATTTAAATTGCAACTGACGCAGTAAGGCTATCACAGTTCTGCTTCTTGCTGCATGAGCGCGCTCGTTTCCGTAAAGCCGACCCGCCATGTAAGCAATTTAGCGTGTGACAGTCGAGCGACGGAGATTTCTCACTGTCGCCCATCGCATCGCTCGGTTTTGGGATTTCTAAAAAACGTCGCTCACCGTCTTGGTCGCTTGCTCCGTCGCTTCCATGCGGTTTGCCTCGTCGCGCGACTGACTGAGTGACAGCGAAGCGGGTCGGCGTCGCTTATCTGGTCGCTCGCCAAATAGCTTACATGCGGTTTATGCTCAATTAATTTTCATGCACACACCATTGAACCATTGGCGCCTCGATATTAAGTATAAACCGCATGCAAGCGATTCGGCGAGCAACGAGACAAGCGACGGTGACCCGCTTCGCTGTCGCTCGGGCAGTCGGGCGATGAGGCAAATTACACGGAAGCGATGGGAGCAAGCGACCAAGACGGTGAGCAACGTTTTCTAGAAACCCAAAAAAACGAGCGATGCAACAGGCGACAGTGAGAAATCTTCGTCGCTGACTCTCGTCGTCGCCGCCGTCGCTCATCTCGTCGCATGCTAAATCGCTTACATTCGGGTCGGCTTTACGGAAACGAGCGCGCACATGCAGCGAGAAGCACGACTGGATAGCCTTACTGCGTCAGTAGAAATTTGCATATGTCGCAATGGTGTTGACTGCCCTTTATTAGCGAGAAAAACGTTAGAATGGGATTAACTTACATGGTCTCTGAAGCCATAATCTTGTATCGTCGATCCATTCGCTGTCCGATTCCATTTCATAAATTAGAAAACACAAGAGCTATGTTGAAATATAGATATCAAATGATTGAATGAAAGCCCGAAATATCAAAAAGACCTAAAGAAAACACACGATTTCAACGCGGAACGTAAAAGAACGCGAAAACAAAGCTCCGGTAGCGGCCGGTGCAGCACACAACGCGGAGGAGCGGCGAGAAACTGAAGGGCGGCTATGGCAGCAGGGTCACGTGACGCCAAGACGGCGGCGCCCATGAAATGTTGCCTGAAAGGGTCTATATCTGGACTAAGCGCAGCGCTCGCGTTAAACCACAAAACTAAAAAAAAAAAGAAAAGATTGCAAGAGTGCAAAGACAGGAAAGGACCTTGAGACAAGTTGAAAAATGTGTCATCTCGGGATCATCCTTTTGTTAATTTTATTTCTTACGTTTTGTAACAAGTCGTCGCAGATTGTCACCGCGAAGCGGCTTGAATGGGTGGACCTGGTAGGTTAAAGGGATACTGAACCGAAATTTGGATTTCCCAAAGTAAGGCTGCAGAAGTGTTGAACCAGATGCTACGAACTCCAAAATATCCCTCGTACATCGATATCTCAAACGGATGGCCATACTTTTGCAAAAAGAAGGGCGCGATCAAGCGAGTTCTTTGACGTAACTGTCCTCTGGGAGAATTTGAGAATGAGGAGAAGCGGCCTCGCTTCTCTCCTCCTCGCTTCGGTTCACCAGCTTGGCGGGACGTAGCAAGGAGAGAGAATGTGAATCCTGACGTGCCTTGTCTCGTCGGCCGGGTTCAATCGCGCACTTCTTTCCCAAAAAAAATATGGCGATCCGTTAGATATATCGCCGTATGTGTGGTATTTTTTGGTTTTGCAACTTACCACCTATCCGCCCGGCCTTGTTTAGTTAGCTCGAAATCTCGGTTCAGTATCCCTTTAACACGCGCCTTAGTGTTACGTGTGCGACATAGTGGTCGTCCCCCACTGCAGTGGCGTGGACAGGGAGGAGGCTTATGGGGCTTCAGCCCTCCCTCCCCTGGTCATAAAGATCCCAGCCTCCTCAGCCAGCCACCCCCCCCCCTCCCTCCTAAAAAATACTATGCATGGCACCGTGAAAGTGGCAAGTTATTTTCTTCGACAAGGAAGGGCACATGGGGGTAAATTACCTTGCTGCAATTTTAGGGGTTTCTATGGTGCAGTATTTGCTTTAAAATGTCAGGGAAAAAAGTATATTTTGGCTTTTAAAAAGCTGCATCCAGTTAACATCTGCAACGATTTTTCGTGCAGCGAATTGCCCTATGACGAATCGACCTATTCGACGAATGAACCGCCGACGAGTTGACCGTCGACGATTTGTCCTAGACCCTCACCACATCATCTCAGCTGCGATCTACAACGCAGGACGACATTGCATTCCTATAGGACAGGGGTCTCAAGCACGCGGCCCGCGACTCGCTGGGACGTGGCCCGCAGGCAACCGGCTACGCGTTCCGGTTCCTGTGCGCTGGAAATGGCATGCGCCATAGTGATCTCATCACGCAGATTCATTTCCGCTCGAAAAGTAGCTCTGCTATTTTAACATATTCACATAGTTTATACTTATCTGTGCTCATTCGCCCTTTGTTTCGCTTTATTTTTTTGCTTCCCGGCTTTTTGTAATGTACAGCAATTACGCTACTGCTGCAAGCGCAAACTATTCGTTTCAGGATACATCTCGGCTGCACGAACTCTCTATCAGCAGGAGTAGCTGCCAAAGATAAAGCTACGAGGTCAGGACTAGATCCATCACAGTATTTTCTCAGTGTGTTGTAATAAAAATCGTCAGGAAAGCAAGGACTGTCAAATTAGCTGATTGATTTTTTAGAGACAAGTTGGACTTGGTGAATTTCCGAGCAAATTAAGCAACGAAAACGACAGTGCAATTTCTCTCTTGTTCCATTAAAAATGCTAGCATGCTGGCGGGGCGGTGTCATTTTAATTATTGATATCACATGACGTGAGGCCCCAAAGTAGTCATATAAACCAATCAAATCTAAACATGTCACTGGCAAAACTGTGAGTTACAAAAAGCATAGAGGACGAGGTCTTTTCATTTTTAAAATCGTCTAACTCCCCCCCCCCCGTTGCTTTGGCCCTCGACCTTTCCGGTATGGGATATCTGGCCTTTAGACTCAAATGAGTTTGAGACCACTGCTATAGGAGGTGAGCGTCAGAAACGTTTAATAGGACCCAACAAGGTGGGCAACAATTGCCGGCAACTTGCGACGCGCAAACGTTTCTCGGTGAAGTTATGGAGTGCGAAGGTCAGTACACGAGACCTCTCTTGCTTAGGCGACGCAGGTGGACATTACCAGTCGACTGCTTCCGTTGCATTCTCATATTTAAACAAATCTAAAATTATTACTGTGAACCAAGAAACTTTTTTTCTTCTCAAGTTACAGTATTTTGTGTGCAAAATAAAAAGTGTTACTGTATCTCTGTGGCGTTGCAAGCACGAGGTGCTTAGGCCTTTCCGTTGCGGTGTAGAAACGTTATTCTAAAACACCCTGACAGAGCGCGCGCTAACTTATGCGCTAACTTTAGTGCTAGCATGCGCTCGGTCGTTCGGGCGAAAAGTAAATCCGGTAGAATAAACACAAATTCAGGACGAAAACAGACGCATGCAACTCTTTCAACTCTCAACGAGATTTATTTCGTCTCCGTTCAAACGACGGCCATCGAGCAGGTTCAGGGGAGGGAGCAGAGAAGGAAAAAAGGGGGGGGGGGGGGGGTTGAAAGAAGAAGAGGGGGAAAAACAGGTTCTTCGCGGCCTTCCCTCAAGGCCCCTGGTCCCTTCTGCCCAGTTCAGGATGGAGGAATTTCATCTCCCTGTCTGAAAGGGCTAGAGAAGCGAAGCAACGTTAGTGACCGAGCTGTTAATGGCGTACGATTCGGTGACTTCCCTGCCAAATCTCTGCCGGTGTCCTCCCAATACGCGCGTACCTTCGTATCTGGGCGAACAACCGTCGCACTTCATACGGTGTACGACTATTGGATGCATAGAGTCGTCGGGGGGGTCTGCTCACCTCTCGCGAGTGTTCCCTCAGGCGCTTATTTAGGCGCCTGCCGGTCTGCCCTATATACCCCCCCCCCACACGAAAAAAGGATGGTATAAACCACCTCCTTCCTGCACTTAACAAACTGCTGTCCGTGCTTTTTGTTGCATTGGGTCACGGAGGGTGGGGTATTCACCATTCTGCACATTTGTTGAAGCTTTTGCTTGCAGCTAAACACTACCCCTATCTCGAAGTGATAGGCAAGTCCCTTAAGGCGATGTGCGGTGTTGTGCGAGTAGGGGATAACTGCAAAATGTTTTTTACGAGGAACAGGAGCGGCTGGTGGTGCCCGGGAGGCAGTGATCAGCCTCTTTAGTGTCTTTGCCACTAAGTCTTCAGGGTACCCTGCCCTCTTTAGCCTTTCTGTCTGTAGAAGCATGCTGTGCGTGGTGAGATGGGGGCACGACCTGGTTCCAGAGGATTTTAGGAGTGAGTTCACGAGACCCCGTTTTACTGCTTTGGAGTGGGCACTTGTGAAGGGCGGACCGGCTTTTGTGTGCGCTATCTGAACTCCCAGCATATCCCATCGGGGTGCATCTTCAGGTGCAGGTCCAAGTATTGAAGACAGTCTTCAGACGGGTCTTTTCTCTTGAAGGAGAGTCCGGTGGGTCTCGAAGCGAAGGCCTGAATGACAGACTCGGGAGGGGTCTGCTTTGGGTGCACGATCAGATAATCGTCTACATACTGAAACACCCGGCTCTCCGGTGCGGTCTCCTCCATTCAGCTCCTATGCACAGCGCGCACAGCGTGCTTCTACAAACAGAGAGGCTAAAGAGGGCAGGGTATCCTGAAGACTTAGTGGCAAATACACTCAAGAGGCTGATCACCGCCTCCTGAGCACCGCCAGCCGCTCCTGTTCCTCGCAAAAAGCGTTTTACAGTTATCCCCTACTTGCACAACACCGCACATGGCCTTAAGGGACTCGCCTATCACTGAGCAAACCCCCGACGACTCCATGCATCCAATAGTCGTACACCGTATGACGTGCGACGGTTGTTCGCCCAGTTGCGAAGGTATGCGCGTATTTGGAGGACACCAGCAGAGATTTGGCAGGGAAGTCGCCGAATCGTACGCCATTAAGAGCTTGGTCACTAACGTCGCTTCGGCTTCTCTATCTAGCCCTTTCCGACAGGCAGATGAACTTCCTCCGTCCCGAACTGGGCGGAAGGGACCAGAGGCCTTGAGGGAAGGGCCGCGAATAACCCGTTTTTCCCCCCTCCTCCTCTTTCAACCCCCCCTCCTTTTTCCTTCTCTGCTCCCTCCCCTGAACCTGCTCGATGGCCGTCGTTTGAACGGAGAGGAAATAAATGTTGGTGAGAGTTGAAAGAGTTGTAAGCGTCTGCTTTCGTCCCAAATTTTGTTTATTCTTTTTGATTGTCTAAGTATAATTACCAACACGCTTGTTTTTTAATGTTAAATCCGGTCGCTGTAGCTATTTTACTATATGAAGTTGGTACTGGTGTGGCCTTTAGCGACAATGAGTGGAAGTCTGGAATAATAAATAAAAACATGCTCTCCTGGCGCAATAGACGCAGTGGTTGAGTTGCCAGCTGACTGCACTGCTATTGAAGTAATAGGGCAAAGATACGCTAGTTGATCATTTACTGAGATAAAACAACAGAGCGCTAAAGGCTGATTTTGGAGTAGCCATAAATATTCTAAGAATGCGAACCACTTCATAACGGCAGCCACGAGCGAGAGTTCGATGTTTGGTACAGCCTGTCGGGACAGCCCAGAGATGGAGAACGGCAACCTCCCTGTTTGTCGTCTGCTAGCAGAGACGGGCGCGTGCCCTCTCTCGTTTTACCCTGCCGACCCTGCTGAACTTCCCGGATGTGTGGAGAGGGTGCTGTGGTCTAACAAAATGGCGCTGCCGTGAGAGAACTAAATGGAATGGTCTATAAGCTCCCTACGGAAGCCAGAGTTGCGCATCTGTTTTCCACGTGCCGTCGCGCCGCTATTCGCCGAGATCCGATCACGTGAGCAGCAGACTCAAATGCCGTGCAGGAAAGTAGACGTTGCGTGCGCCCCAGCGTACGTTCCCCTGCTTCAGTCAGATCCTCATCTGAATTCAGTCAGATGAGGAGCAGGATCAACGTGCCGTGCAGGAAAGACGGCGCTACGGGGATAAACACGCAACTCTGGCTCCCATAGGGAGCCTATACAGGAACTCTGCAAGCACTGGTACCACAGATCGAGCAGCACCTACCTCTCCATGCTTATGCCGGAAACTCTCAGCCTCGGGGTTCGGCCGTGGTTGGCGCCAGGCATGTAGCAAATGGGGGGGCCCATGGGGCTTGCCCCCCCCCCCCCCCCCCCCCCGAAATCTTCCATTTTGCTGGGACCTCCTGTCCCCCCTCCCCCTCATACAGCATTTTGTCATAGGCGGCCCCGCCCCCCCCCCCCCCCCCCCCCCCCTTGCCCGAAACAAAATCCTGGCTACGTGCCTGGTTGGCACGGTCTCGGGCGGCGAGATGCAGCAGTGTCCTGTGAGCAGTTAGAAACAATCTCGCTCACCAGGGCGTGCACAACTACATCCTCTCTTTTCCAGAGTGAGGGTAAAAACCGGATTTTAAGCCTTGTTCAACTTCTTACTAACTGTGCAGCGATATTACCAATTCTAAGCAGTCGCAAGAGATTAAAATCTGTTTTTGCACCCTCTGGTAATAAGCAGTCACGAGTTTGTGAAACAGCCATTGGAAACGTTTCATTTCAGTTAATTTATACCGCTAAAACGATATCAGTTTTGAGCAGTCAAAGCAGGGTCAATCGAAACTTCGAGTTCAGACCAACATCCTTTTGCGAGTTCTTAATAAAGTATTCGCACGACTAGGTTTCTCCCTGAGCACAGGATTAAACGTCATCGAGCTCTACTAAACTCACGTGCTCCGCATCACGAATGTTCTCAAATCCCCCCAGCTCGTGGGGAGCCGAGAAGAATTTGTGACCGGCCGACAGAATATCTGTTGTTTCGTCAGAGCGACCAGGCCTCCCCTTTGCCCCCCTGCTTTTAGGAAGGTACAGCAGTTAACAACATTCAGGTGGGCGCCTTTTTAAAAAAAAATTAATATGCTTTTTGTTTGACGAGTTTCCAAAGGTCGCCAGCACATTTGAAAAAGGAAAGACTCCGGCAACTCCGACTCGGTTGTGCGAATGCTTGGTTGATATTTCTGCACTGCCTCCTCCTTCTCGTTTTTTCCTTCTCGCAGCTCTATGACATACTCAATTTCCTCCAGCATTAATGATCTCTCATGAAATACCCCGTCACCATTATGCACATTTACAAGGCGATCAAAAGCCTTTTAGCTGCACGAGCAGTTTGTTTGAAGCTCACTACCCATACAAGCATTATATTCGATCGACTTGTCTTTTTTTTTTTTTTCTAAAAGGGGCACTAAACCAATGTCTGCGAAAGTCTATTTACGGTCATAAATGTGGACGTGTCTGCAATAGTTCCCGAGGAATCGATTTCTGATGCCGATTTAAGTAGCAATAGCTACTCAAATTGGTTAAGTGCTTCTTTAATTTTTTAACAGACAATTGCTAACCAACAGATTAAAGCAGGCTCCTCTGTTCCGTGCAATTTGCTCTGTAATCAGTCGGTCAACTTGACCGTCAAACTATATCTTCGATCTGATATGTTTGGTATACTATCCCCATCACGTGAGCGGATAGTTGAAATAGCTGCAAGGCTATGTCTTTTTTATCAAAGTAGACCGTCGTCTGTGGTGAAGCTAAGGTTCTTGAGAGGCAGGTGCTTTCTTGTGGCCCTTGTGGGTTGCTCTTCACACGTCCGTTTGTAGAGCAAGGTTCAGCATGGTGACGGGGTATCTTTTTGGTGGTAGTCTTTATCCGTGCCACAGTTTTCAAGGGCATAAGAGCATTATTTGGTTGACTGACACTTAACTTGGTATTGTGAGTCAAGTAGATTGTCACGGCTGTGCTCATCTTCTTTGTCAATGCTTTCAAAATATTGAGAGGTTATTGTCTGATTGGCCACTAATTGTAACTTGGCTTTGTTACAATTTTATGTCCTCCCATTCCGAGTTATCAGGTTGTAAACCAGACCGAGGTGCCTGCAATTTGACAGGCTTACTGTTCTGCAAGGTCCATCAATCTTAACAATACCTAGGTGGTTGAGATGAATCTTCAAAGCTCTACTCTAATTATTTTTATTATTTTATTATTTTTGTTCTAAGTGATGGCTTCTTTTATGCTTTGTATTTTCAGAAGTGGGCCTTCAACTCCTTCAGCTGGTGCTGCAAGCCTGCTGGCACAACTTGTGGCCCAGGTACCAGAATGAAGAGCTGAAAGCACTGTTCGAGTGAGAGGACCAGTGGCCCTTGCGCAGCTCGAAAACCGGACTGGGCAGTCATCAGAGCTATTTATGTTCCACTTCCATTAGCTCCAAGATGTTTCGTTGGCACCCTTTAATGGTTTCCGTCCGTGATGTCACAAACAGAATTTCCCTTGTCCTGATTGGCGATATTTGCCTCTACCTCCCTGTAATTGGCAGGATTTCCCTCCCCGTTAGCCGGCATTTGGGTAAGCATTATCAGTATACAGGAAGCTATGGTTCGGCGGATCGCAAACCCAACTACAGCGACGCTTTTTGTCGCGCACGTTGCTAATAGTCTGCGTCACTAGTTGTGTGCAGTGCAAGCGAAGCAACTCCAGGCAAAAAAAAAAAGGGCAAGCACTAGGAAGGCTGGACAGAAGAAGAGGGCGAGGCGAGAAAGAGAGAGCACTAGGAACGTTAGAGAGGAGGGTAGGTTTCTCCCCTCCCCAACCTTTCTAGTACTTGGCCTTTCTCCCCTCGTCTGGCGTTGCCTTTGTCTGTCCTTCACGTAATTATAGTCTGTTACAACTCAAGAATGTAAGGAAAGGGAAAGGAAGGCCGGGGAGGAGGAAGCAGACGAATTGCTGGAGAAGAGAGGAGGAAGTTTTTCCCTCTTCTATCTAGCATTCCGTCTGCTTCCTCCTCCCCAACCTTCCTTTCCCTCGCCCCATCTTCTTGAGCTGTAACTTACTATAATGAAACATGGTATACGGGACATGTTGCTTTTTGAAACAATCAAGACTCATGAAAGATTGATAAGAGCCTGTTGGTATGGTTATTTTAATCTTTAGTGGAATAGACCAATCTCACTTAGCGTTCAGCGCATGTGTGAAGCCGCCATAACTTTAGTTCACAAGAGGCAGGTGGCAGTGCTTGAGACACCTCGTGCCGTCTCGCGCTTTGCACGCGCAGAGCTCCAGCGAGGTTGGGGCACATGCAGAAAGACGAAAGTTCCCTTGATGCATTGCAGCAGCAGTGGCTTAGTCAAACTGGCCTGTGAAATCAGTCTATGACAACTAAAAAAATTGAAATTATTTGTATAAGTTAGGCAATTCCTTGTTATGTATTTGCCAAATATAATTGTTAGGTGTACATCCTTTAAAGGAATGCTGAAGCAAAATTTTGATTTCGGGAAACAACGCAGAAGCGCTAGGCGGGACGCTACAAACCTGAAAGCATCACGCATAAATCGATATTTCTAACGGATGGTTGTATTTTTGTGAAAGAAGAGCATGCTTGAACAATGGCCAAAAAGACCCGTGACGTTGCAATTCTGGTTTCCCTCCTTTTCTCACTTTGACTCCGCGAGGACGCGAAAAGGGAAAGAAGCAAAGCCGTTTCCCCCCTCCTCAACTATTCTGCAGGAAACACGATGTCGCGATTCTCACTCATCGCATCCTTATTTTACAAAAATATGGCCATCTGTTCGAGATATCGCTTTATGAGTGGTGTTTAGGGGTTGGTGGCGCCCCGTTGAACACTCCTGCTACCTTATTTTGTGAAATCTAAATTTCTGTTCCTTTCCTTTAAGACCTGTTCACATTAGCACTACACCTGTGCTGCCAAGTTATTAATCTTGGTGAAGCTTTTAAAGTACTGCATTAAGTCGGTTTGGGGATGCATCACGCTACGATTTACGACAGAGGTGCCCGAAGGTATTGGAATCACTCCATCAAAAGCTCAGAGAACAAACTTACCTGAGTAAAAGGTAAAAAAAATGACTATTTTTTTCTGCCTACGGCGCCCGTCTGCTAACTGTGCACCCTTCGACTGGCTCAATAACTGACAGATGGCGACATCAACCCTAGCGGCTTGTAGCTGCTCAGCAGCCGCCCAGTCACACCAAAATCGGACAACCTTTTTGAGTCATAAATGGTGCACACTTTTTCGGTGCTATAATTGTCAGAACATTATTTTATTTTCACCCCCAATAAATCGCATTAAATGGACACAAAAATAATCAAACCGATGGTTCGTTGAATAATTTCAGCTACATGTGGTGTGCTTTTGGCGTGACCGTGGAGCTACTGAACTGCCATAAGGCGTCGGTGCCGTTGCCGCCATTTGTCGGTTGTTGTGCCAGTCGGAGGGTGCGCATATACTAGCACACTGGTGTCATAGGTAGCCAAACCAGTTTTTTTACTTTTTACTCGGGTAAGTTCATTCTTTGAAATTTTTTCTGCGATGCTTTCACCACCTTCAGGCACCTCTCTGGTAAATCGTAGTGCAATACATTGTGAAGCCAATTTATGCGGTGATTTGAAAGGCTTCACCCAGATTCGGGGCATTACAATAGTGCAGTACTATTAGTAAGTGCTGGGAATAGTGCTGATTTTGCTCTTTGTTAATGATCTGATGCTCATACACTGCTGTATCAGTACTAAGTTAAGTTCAAGTCAGCACTGCTTTACTGTTGATTTAGCTCTGTGCCATATATAGTCGTTTCTCAAAGAGTTGATAACTCTTGCATGTTTGCAGTGCACACGATTATGATAATGGGAGGGCTTTTGCTTCTTCTGCCTAGTGATTGTGCGAGAGTGAAGAAAATTATAGTTTGTAGGAGTAAATCGCTAGAAATGTATACTAATTTCAATTTCTTAAGCTTACATGCAGCAAAACAGGTATCCTACAGTTTTTGCAATAGGTCGTTTTGTTTGGTTTGACTTTTTAAAAGCTTGCAATAAGCTGTCAATTTTTCCGGCTTTCAAAATTTTTACATGCTTGATGACATTTTTGCAGGACTGTCACTCACTCTTAAAGTTACTGAGACTATGAAACGATGGAAAAGGAAACTAGCGCAGAAAGGTAGATAGTAATAAACATGTTTAATGTGAACTGTTGAAAATAAGGGTGTACCTTGGTCTTTCTTCTTTTTTTTTTAAAGGTTATTACAACAAAATTTTAGCACTAATTGTACTGTCTAAATGTTAACCATGTTCTGCCCACACCATGGAGACACCGATTTTTTTTTGGTAAAAAAGACGCCGAAACATTATTTAAATAAACCAAATACTTTCACGTCACACCACATAAAAGCAGCACCGCTACACGGGAACATGGTGGCAGGCTGTGTGCGCCCGAGCCCTGTCTAACTTGGCTGAACCGGTTTTCTTTTTTCTCCCGTGCTTATTCAACTCCTGCGGAGAGCGAGGAGGGACAACTCAAGCGGCCAGCTTGTAGTGCATTGACATCATCAAGTGGCGAAGCTCACAGCCACGCCAGCCCCCATATAGCCTTGATTGAAGGAGAACCAGACGTCACGAACGTGTAAGCTCACAACCACGCCAGCCCCCACGTAGCTTTGACTGAAGGAGAACCAGACGTCGCAAACGTGATGCATATCGGGAGATCTTCTGAGACACTAGTTTTAGATGTTTCGTGTCTTTTTGAGCAAAAAATTGGTGTCTCCACTGTAAGGTCAAAGCATGGTTGACATTTAGACAATAAAATAGGCACTACAATTTCGTTGCTATATCACTTTAAAACGATTCTGCCCTGTTACCATATTTTCAATATCAGTAGTATTGATATTGCTTTGAAGAAACTGTCTTCAATTCACTTCTTGAGAAAAGTCCACTCCCCACCTGGTTTGCAAGGTTCATACGATAACGTCGGAAACATCTGTTGTGTTGATTGTGAGTACATTTTAACTTAAATGCTTGTGCTTTTTTGGTTACAGGTCCCTTCCAGCACTACGCAGGAAAGAGAATGGCCAACAGCGGACTGATTGCAGGAAGAGTAATTGCATCTGCCGCTACTACATATAACGAGCAAGCTGCGACGTCTAAGAAGGAGCAGTCAGAGTGTTTAACACAAATAAGCTGAGGTAAAAAATCTGTGACTCTCATTATGTTTTATCAAATTCTGTTAAGTTTGAGGTAATTTATTTCAATATTTTAGGACTGATTAAGGAAGAACTTTGAACTTATGGTATGGCTCCATCAGGATGTGGCGTACCTCATTGCCGTCTACTGGATTTTCCACATCCTCTAAGTAAAGAAGGCACATAAGATGCTGACTTTCATTGAACGTGGTTTTGCCGACTGCTACATGAAGCCACGGGTGAAGACACTGGAATTGATAAATTTCTACAGAGCGATCGTGGCTTGCGTACCACAGTTAGCCTAGCGTACCCTACATTGTAATAAATACCCCTGTCAGTCGGGCATTTAAATGGCCTTCGGAATGAATTCCTTCAAAGAATCGGCAAATCAGTTCACGATCTCGGCTTTGCCTGCGCCCTTTGGTGTTCGCAGACATTTCTTGAGGAGTTTGCTCTGAAGGCCATTTAAATGGCCGTCTGACGGGTTATAAGCCAGTTTGCGCCCAAGGCAAAATGAGCTCTTGTTACACGACATGTGCAAAACATATTCATAGTGCAATAAATTTATTTTGTGCATTATACTACCTGCTTATGCCTTTCCTTCCACACTTTCTGACTTTGAAGAAAGTCCTAGATGGATGCGAAGGAATACTCCCTTAGGTATACGACTCCTAGGAGATGTGAAAGAAGACTCCCGTGGGTCCACGTACTACCTCCCAAATGGATGTGAAAGAATACTCCCTTAGGTCCCGGCAGTAACTCCCAGGTGGATGTGAGAGAATAGTCCCATAAGTGCACATAAAAACTCCCATATGGATTGAAAAAATAGTCCCATAAATGCACGTAAAAACTTCCCTATGGATGTGAAAAAAATAGTCCCATTAATGCACGTAAAAACTCCCATATGGATGTGAAAAAATAGTCCCATAAATGCACGTAAAAACTCCCATATTGATGTGAAAAAATAGTCCCATAAATGCACGTAAAAACTCCCATATGGATGTGAAAAAATAGTCCCATAAATGCACGTAAAAACTCCCATATGGATGTGAAAAAATAGTCCCATAAATGCACGTAAAAACTCCCATATGGATGTGAAAAAATAGTCCCATAAGTGCACGTACAAACTCCCATATGGATGTGAAAGAATAGCCCCATAAATGCACGTAAAAACTCCCATATGGATGTGAAAGAATACTCCCGTGGATCCACGAAAGAACTCCCAGGTGGATGTAAAGGAACATTCCCGTGAGTCCACGTAAAAACTCCCATAAGGATGTGAAAGAATATTCCCTTGGATCCACATAGGAACACTCTGATGGAAGTAAATAAATACTCCCATTGATCCATGAACAGACTCCCGTACTGCTGGGAGTTCGGTACATACTCCCTTGCATCCCCCAAAAAACTCTGGCCTGCGTGGGAGTTCATTCTGAACTCCCATCCTGCAGAGTATAAAAACCTCCCATAAGGGAATGCGCTAGAGGACAAGCGATGTACTCCCATCTGGGTATATTTTCGTTTAGTGTGTATATTGATCATTGTCACGCCGGGGAGGTAAGTGGAGGCAGCAGAGACAAGAAGGCCAGTGGAGGATGAGAATAAAAGAAAATATATTTACAAATGAAAAAGATAGGAAAGAAAGAAGGTAACTAGAAGTAGTGTCAGACAACGGTTATGAAGCTTACAGTCTATGTCGTAGATAAAAAAAATAGCGTCTTCGTATAACCGTCAATAAGGAAGTCCCAGTCTCAGTGGTATGTCCCCAGACGAGTCATTCACGAACACTTGCTCGTGGTTGGTGGCTGGGTGCTCAGCGCTCAGACGCTGGTCTTGCGGAGTATCACTCCGCAAGACCAGTGGCAGTCCCAGGCGCAGTCCCGTTCCTCGGAGCGTAGCCGATGCTTGCTCGTTGCGCCGCCGAGACCTCGTTCCTTGGCTCGATGCGTCGCCGAGACCGGATGCTCCAGCCGATTCGAAAGATCCCAACTGCTTCCGCTCTTCCAGCCCTCCCGCTTCACTTCTTCTTTTCCACCTAGCGGCACATCCCTGACAATCATTAAAGGAATTAGAGTGACAAAGCTGAGCTGGTGACGAATCATATTAGGAAAACCCAGATTATATAAATAGTAGGAATAGTAGCAGTCGTAGTGGTGGTAGTAGTAGCAGTAGTAGTAAAGGGTAGAAAACCCCAAATGCCTGCCGATGAACAGGGGTTGTGCTCGTTAAATGTGAAGAGAAGAAGGAAGACTCTGTCAAATTAAATAATTATTGTGCTGGCTTTGAGACGGTGTTGTCCTTGTCCTTTTTAGCTTCTTGTATCTGGGTTTTTATACCATGTTAATTATGTACTTTGTCAATCCAAGATATGACTGAATACACCAAAAACTTGTCGCCTCATTATTTGTGTTGTTTAATGTCAACGATACTTGATTCAAAGGCTTGTTACATATTGTCAAGAATAAAAAATAATAATGCGGCGATTCAGTGAAGAAACTAAACGTTTAATGGGGCGATCTCGAGCCCTAAACAAAGTAGGAGAAGGCTAGGATCGCAGGCGTCGATGTAGACGAAACAGCAGGATCGACCGCTGGGGCGAGATTGACTCCGGCTCGCCACGCGAAGCCCCTTATGTAAACGCGTGGGCTTCTGGAACAATCCGGGTAGACGTTTCTGCGCGTAGAATATTGTAACTTCGAAGAAGTAGAAATGTTCTAGAGTTTACTTGCACCCGACGTTACAGAAACCACAAAAAGGTGTATCCGGGGCAAGGCACGGCGAAGGGTATAAAGCGCCGAAAAAATACCGACAAAGTCAGGAAGAAAACGACACAGGGCGCACTCTCAACTGAAGTTTATTAAAAAAAAAGTACACACTACTATTCCCAAGGAAACGCACAGTCATCAATCAATTCCTGCCCAGCTCACATTTTAAGCACTCATACTCATCCGTACATAGTTCCGCTGACGCACTTGTTTTCCCCTAGCCCTAATCTTAAAAGCCTCGTGTAGTTCGCGTGTCATCTTGTTTTTGTATTTGGCCAATATTTTGTGCTGTTGAATGACATTATGCAAGAGCATCTGCTACAAAGAACGCGAGATGCTGTGACGGTGTCATCCTAGTAGACGCTGCGTGTTCCCGGGCCCGATTATTAACACATCTGCCTGTTTGCCCTACATAGCTTAACCTACACGTCATCGGAATCCCAAACACGACGACAGTCGTGCAATCTGTGTACTTGCCCCTGTGCTTAGTGTTGAACGGGTCTATGATGTGCATGAGATTCCGATGACGAGTGGGTTTATGTAGGGCAAACAGGCATATGTGTTAACAATCGGACCCGCGAACACGCAGCGTCCACTAGGACGACACCGTCTGGGCATCTCGCCGTTCATTGCAGCAGAGGCTCTTGCACCCCATAATTAAACATCACAAACATATTGTCAAAATACGAAAAAAAAAATGAAAAAAAACTGGTGTCACGCAAACTACCAGAGGATTTTGTGATTTGTTGTTTTTCGAATAAACTTCAGTTGAGAGTGGGCCCTTCGTCGTTGTTTTCTTACTGTCTCGGTCCGTGATTTGTCGGCGCTTTATTAGGGAGGAGATCGAATAGTCACGCCTCTAGCGGCACGCTTCAGCTGTGGGGGCAACAAACCGAATTTTCTTTTTTGTTTTTGATGAGCAATATCGAAGATGACGATTCGAAGGCCAGCATTGGTCAGAGCGAAGCGCTCGTGTCCAGGCCGTGCACGACGAGGTTCAATTTCTCTGTTATGCTGTGTTAGTAAACACCGGGCTGTGGGGACAACAACCTTGATAAAGCGCCCCCTATAGTTCGATCTCCTGCCCAATAGCCTTTGCAATATACCACATTATTGAAGGCACCGAACCTCGGCTTTTTTCGTGGGAGGCAAGCGAAATAGCTTTAGGCCACAAGCCCGCTGGCTACTTGGTCAGCTCCGTGCGGGGCAATATATTAAATTTTACATCATCCTTTTAAATTATAACCTCAATATCAGTTAGGAAGCAAATTGATAGTGCGGCACTGAGGGATTCTAAAAGAAGCCTAAGAATAAATTATTTCGCGTTAGATTTGCCTACTAAAAACATGGTCAATATTGCGTTAAGCTCGTTTCTCTGTGATTCTCTGCGGAGCCTTGAGGGCGTTGTTAGACGTGTGACAGCCAATCGTGTGCGGTGAGTTTCCGCGTGGAGAGAAAGCTGGCCGAAGGGAGACGGATTTCGCAATGTGTGAAAGTCGCGTGAGAAGGGATCACTCGCGGTTGACTGTCGCATGCCCGATGGCACCCCCTGGTTTTTCATTCAATTCGCAGAAAATGGGGTTTGTCGGAATCTTTGAACTTGTTTTAATACGGACAATAAGTATGGCATATGTTTCATCTTGCATTTTCAAGTATGCTAACGACTCACAGATTGAGGTAGAGCCATAAATTGGCAATGCCAAAAAACGCTTTTTGTGACACTTTAAGGGCGTTTGAACGGAACAATCAAAGTTTCATTTCTTTTTTATTAAATGACTCATAGTGCTCAGCAGCCCCGCGCCGGGAGAGGACAGTGACAAAAACATAGCTACATGAGGTAGCACTTACATTCCTTTGAAAAAGACAGGCGTGGACATCGATTGGCCTATCTTTAATAACTGGCGTCATGAATGCGGCACGCATCAGGTAGTTGATTAGGCGCGGTCGCCGTCGGGTTATCGAGTTTTTTTTTTATTTTCTTTTTGTTGCCCGTGGTGTTTACAAATTTGTGCACGTAAAAAGAGAGCTGACCACGAAAGGACGCAGAGACGAGAGGGGAATCGCGTGCTGGAGGTGGTTAAACAAGATCAAGAAACTGAATAAAGCCCTGCCTCCCCCCCCCCCCCCCCCCCTTCCCTCTCCATGTCTAGCTCCCTGCCTCCCCGGGTCCCACGGCGCCCAAACCACAAGCCGCGAATCTTTTCAACATATTGCACTGACTTTTTATTTCGGGAAAGTCCAACATTATGAAATGCGAATTCTTTTGAATGTTCCTGCATTGACTGAAAATTGAGGACGACTTTACTTGAATACCGCAGAATAACTTGACTCACGCTCAAGTGTGGGGACGTTTATTTTTCTGTCACCTTGAAAGTGGGGATTGGTTTGCAATAGTCTAAATATTATCGTTCTCGGTGAATTATATAAAAAAAAACATTATAATTTTCAGATTGCTCAACTTTAACCAGCAGTCCAATTAGAAATAATAAAATAGTACGTGTATTTACTGGAAAGGTTAAAAACATGCATGAACAGATATCATATAGTTTAGTTTGAGAATGACGTCTCACAAAAAACGACAATGTAAGTTTTTAAATCAATAATTTCCAAATATATAACGCATTCGCTTGTTTGCATTTATAAGGTGAGATTTTGAGACGAATATATACTTAGACCTCGAAATGCTTTTTGAGAAAATATGAAAATGTTTGGAGCCGATTACACATACCGTAGTGGAATAGCTATTTGTATAAGTACATTCATGTACACAGTAAACACATATGAATTAAACAAGATATATAAGAAGAAATGAGAACAATATAAAAAATATATAAGAACTATATGAGATGTATAAGAATATATAAGAACGATTTAAGAAACTTCTTACAGCTGCGAGAGAAGTGCTAGAAGCGCATGCTATAATGAAAGAAGGCACTGAAGGCTACATAAGCCTAAAGTAGAAGTTTGGGCTAGTTGGTATTTCATGATTAAAGATTAAAACAGCGCAAGGACACGGACAAGAACGAGAAGGTAGACAAGCAAAGCGCCTTGTTTGTCTACCTTCTTGTGCTTGTCCGTGTCCTTGCGCTGTTTTAATCTTTAATCTACATAAGCCAGCCTTCAAGTTCTCTGCATCAAAAAAGAGTGATTTGATTGACACGTGGTGATTAGTAACGTCACTGGATGATTCAGTGTATTTCTTTTTATCGGAGGTTGTTTGCTTTAGCGGTTTGTGAATAAATGTTCAGTTGAGAGTAAGCGCTCGTTCTGTTCTCCTTCCTTTTTTTCTTGTCTTTGTTAGCGCTTTAAATTTTATAAGTCAGGTACCACCTTGCCCACTTTTGCGACTTTAGTTTCTTATATAGTTCTTATATGTTTTTATATATTTTATTTGATTAATATGTGTTTATTGGACACAAACATTTCTGATACAAATAATATTTTTCAATAGCGTATCAATACGAATATAATGATACAATTAACTTTCTTCGAAGAAACTACGGACTATTCACTTAATTCACGAAAAACAGGAAACACTATGTAAGATGTACTATCGGGGAAAAATGAAATGCGAACAGAGGAGCGCGTGGCTCGCGGTACAGGCTGCGCCGCCTGGAAGTGAGCCCAGGGGCGAAGGTGCGTGGCCTACTCCGATGTGTTCACGACCCTCGATTGGCGCTCCCCAAGCTTCAGCAGTACGCCTCTTAGTGCGCTGAAAACTATCACCGCTATCTTTGCTGGCTCAGCGCGTGCGGTGCAAAGAAGCTCGCCGCACTCGCCGAGCAGGTAAAGATAGTGGTGACAGCTTTCAGGGCACCAAGAGGCGCGCTGCTGAAGCTTGGGGAGCGCAGAGCGAAGGGCGTGAACACAACGGAGTAGGCCACGCACCCTCGCCCCTAGGTTCACTTCCAGGCGGCGCAGCCTGTACCGCGAGCCACGCGCTCCTCTGTTCGCATTTCATTTTTCCCCGATAGTACTTTAGCTTATACCACGACTGTACATTTCCGACAACCAATATAGAAAGATCAGCAGACTTTAATATTCTAATGTCAAGCAGCCCATCTCCCAAAACGCAGACGCATTTTCAACGGAGCGTGAATTGGAGATTTCGAACGAAACAATGCCTCGGAATATGCGCATCAGTGAAGGGTCTTGTCAAAAATGCGAAAATATCAGTCGACCAAAAAACAATATTTTTACTTAAAGGTTAGGTATATTGGTCGTTTATCACAAGGCTATTTTTGCAACACACTCCTTTTTCGGTTAGAAATGTTAACATTAAGGTCTCGCATTGAAATTTTATTTCACAAAGTACATAGCATTGCTCGTCATAATACTGAACAAAGAGTGTATCCAAAAGCAAGCCTAGATGTGAAACGAGAAAGAATGAAGAATAAATATGGTGCGGCACAACCACTTCTGGCGCGCTTTGGGAACCATTACATGTGAATTGCTATTTTAACACGCAATCAGTTGAGTCCTCGGAATAATCAAGATTATTCAGATAATTTTGATTTAGATGTAAACAATTACATATAAATATCAACATTTGCAAGATGTCGCTCATTCGACGTAAGAATACAAAAAAAAAACTGGACGAGTACAGGATAATATATACTAACCTAAAGGGCAAGTGCATGGGGCCCGTTTTTCAAAAAAATTATTACATGCCTTATTCACATCTCTACAAGTATTCTCTATCTTACAGAATAATGCCTTATACCGGTCAAGAATATTCTTGATATAATTTTTATTTGTCTTTATCTAAAAAGTAAACAACACAAAAACAAAATTATGTATTTTTGAAGATAACAAGTCAAGTTCAAGCATTCGTCATTAAAAATATGATATTTCCACCAGTGAATGTAGAATCAATACCAAGCCTTCCCCCAAAAATCAGCCTGAGAAATTATACGAAATGATACTGGGGACAATGGATATACACATCCAGTAAAATAAAGCAGATTCTTGCTAAATTTGACCTAACTAGAACATATTTTCATTGTACAAGTAGTTGGACAGAGCTTGATTGGAACCATATATCTGTCGATCTTAGACTAAATATATCAAATCCAGTTTTACACACTTTGCACTGGCAGACACTTGTCCACTCTGTATGAAGAAGCAGGTCAATGAACATTCCAATATTGAAAACTTAGAAACGTGAATTTGATTTTCTTTTATTAAGTGCTTATAGCAACAACACATAATTTTGAACTTTTTTACTAAACAAACAAGACAAACTCGAGTGGTTCTAGCGGTATAGGGAAATAATTACCTGCACATGTCGGTACCTGTCCCAACATTAAGAAAACGGTACGAATAACGAATCGCGTTCATCTAGGTTGGGTCATGTTAAGTGACACATCTTAAGAAACCATAGCTTGACTTGGGGAAAGTTCAAACTAAAAACAAATGTAATAGGTGGACCTATTTAGCAGTTGGAATTAAAATATTTATCTGGAATCGACTTCGCATTTACTTAGACAATATACAATTGCAATAAACTATTGCCGTATTATATTAAAGCTTGCAATGCTTTTAACGATACCCCCATCCAGAAATGTTTCCCCTGCTTCCCTCCGTCCGACCGAGCGTTTCCTGCAAAATTTAGCGGGGAAACGGAATTGGGGCTTAGGTTACGTGACGTCAATTGATGTCATGTGGCCTCACGTTACGTGACTTACGCAGCAATTGAGTTTCTCCACTAAATTTAGCGTATCAATTGAGGTCACTTGACCTGATGTCACGTGGCCTATGGACCGATGCATTTCCCGTTAAATTTAGCGTGATATATGATCTCACCTAACCTGATGTCACGTGAACTATACACAATATCACTTTCTTCGCTGAATCTAGCAGTCCGTTTGATATCACGTTAATTGACGCAAGAGAAATATACACCGATTTCGTTTCCCTGTTAAATATATCGGGGAATTTGAAAAAAAAAACATGTATCGTCAGTCTTCGACAAGACGGTTTAGCATGTTCGAAATAATATTAAGCAATATTACCTTAACTACTGCATTTTATGCATTATAGGTTTTTAGAAAAAAGTTGCTGCTAATTTATATTTCCATTTATTTTGTTCTTCTTTCATTTTGATTAGCTTCCTAGTAACAAATATTCTAGTGAAAGAAGATAACAACGTCGTAAAGCGGGAGACCCTATGCCAGAATTGCTCAAACTAAAAGTTGGGCCGTATTTACTTACTGCTAAATAAATACCATCTCCGAAGCAGCGTTTTATTACGGATTCAATACAAGAAATGTTAATGAAATGAAGAGGTTTATGCATCGAACTATTTTGTTGCGAAGCATTACAAACGAGACACATTCCTTATGCAGAGTTAAGATATATATTGAAAAAAGTCTGCGTCTAGAAAAACTGCTTTCACCGAGAAACGAAAATTTGGTTGCCTATTCTGAGAAACCAGTTATTTCATTCAAGTGCTTCTTTAATCTATCAGCGCTAATCTGTTTGCTCCGAGATGGTAACAAGTGAATAACGCGAGCACCAACGGTGCTCAATATTCAGAGTCAATTGCTCATCCTGGGATAATCTCTATATTACATTCAATAAAGTCACAGTGTGCTTTTAATGCTTCTGCATATTGGGGTGTATATGGATAGAAGACAAACGGAGGGCTGCCTAAACGACCATCTCCGACAACACGACATTGAGGTAAATAAAGATACAGAAGACAACCCCGAGCAAAGTTACAGCCAAATTCTTATGCACACCTGGTAATGCGCAGAGGAACTTCATCTGCTTCTTGCCCAGGGGTTGCAATGTTGTCGAAACCCCGAGCTCTCATTGGTTGATTGAAAACCTAGTTTGTAGGCCTCAAGACGTCTAGCTTTGAGGTCGACTCACTGTCCGTTCAATCAAAGCCAATCAGAGCTAGGCATCGTTTTGAAGTCACAGCAACTCCATTAGTTACGGCATGTATTTTATATTTTTTTTAAATTCTGACGTCAAAAGAAACTTTGGACAGGAATACCATTAATAAGCTTTCAATTCATAAAAACAAAACGGAAAGCAATCTCCGAATTCACTAACTATGCATATGCATAACTATGCAACTTGAAGTGCCACCGACTGAAGACTCGCTACAACACTTACGCCTCTTTTCACGTCTCTGTAGCAGCCGATGACTTTGAGAAACTCTCTGACCCAGCTTTGTGGCCGAAGGATTGTCTTTTTAAACCTTTCAGGGGCGCTCTTCGTCAAGAACTCCTTCACTCGTCTGAAGAAACCCACAAGCCCAACACTAAATACAAAGATGAGTAACGTCGATTTGTTTTACCAGAATGTCCGTGGCCTGCGGACGAAAGCTGAATGTTTCTTTGCCAACATTACTCTATCTAATTACTCAATTGTTTGCTTAACGGAAACTTGGTTATGTCCTAGTGTTAGTTCCTCCGACTACTTTCCGCCTTGTTTTGAAGTCTACCGTCATGATCGTGATTTCTCTTCCCGGGGCCGAGTAGGAGGCGGTGTATTGGTCGCGGTTAACAAACAATATAGTTCACGAAGACGTGAGGATCTGGAGAGATTTCCTGAGTCTCTGTGGGTTGAAATTGAGTGTTCTAGCAGAGAACGTATTTTAATAGGTCTGTTTTACCTTCCTCCTCAGACGACACCAGATGATTTCCAAAGATGTCTTGCTGACATTGAAAATACTATTAATGATTCACAGGGGAGCAATATCTTAATCTTGGGGGATTTTAACGCTCCAGGGATTAACTGGACACAATTCAATGTCCTTACTGGCAACTTTTATTGTAAACAAAAGTGCAACTATCTCCTCAACTTTACTTCCTTTTTAGATCTTAGACAGCACAATAACATTCTAAACGACCAAGGTAATGCTTTAGATTTATGCTTTTCAAACACGGACGGTATACATGTGGCTCGAAGTGAACTTTCTATGGTTCCTGAGGATAGCTATCACCCTGCTCTTGATGTAGTTCTTTCTATTTTTGACCCTCCGGTCCTCAGTCCCTCTAATGGTCCTTCCCCACACACATCATATAAGTATTCAGCGGGGGGCTACACTGGAATGTATCGCCATCTTTCGGGTGTTGACTGGGCTTCTATCCTGGAGTCGTCTGATATCAACGGCCAAGTATATCTCCTCACAACTGTTGTTCAGGAGGCTATGGACATGTATATCCCTCTTAAAACGTCTAAAAAATCTCGCTTCCCTATCTGGTTCTCTCGTGAACTCAGAACGCTTTTAAAACGGAAAGATTTTTTGCACAGGAGGTTTAAGAAAAGTGGTCTTCCAAAGTGGGAAGTTGAATTTAAAATTTGCAGAAAGCGATGTAAGAAAATTTTAAACCGTGATCGCCAGGCGCATTCTGACTCGGTGGAATCAGATCTTGTTAAAAATCCCAAGAAATTTTGGAGGTACGCTAAATCGCGCTTGGGGAAGAATATTGAGTCCGAAATCGTCTTGAATCAGCATAGCGACAGTGCGAAGGGCATGTCTGAGTTGTTTGCTGATCACTTTGCGTCAGTTTACATTAATAATAATAATAACTGCTCCTCATCTATTTTGCCTCACTCGGACGTTTTTGGCGACTCATTAGGTTCTGTGGTTGTCGATGAGGAATGTGTTAGGCTATGTATTAAGAAAATGAAACCCACATTGTCTGCAGGTCATGACGGGATACCCGCTGCAATTGTTAAGGCTTATCATGAATTACTTACGCCTATACTGTGCACAATTTTCAATAACTCCTTGACGTCAGGGATATTCCCTGACGACTGGAAACTGGCAGTGGTTCTTCCGGTACTGAAATCTGGAAATAGTGGTGATGTTCTTAATTACAGACCGATTTCTCTTCTCTCTTCTTTTTCCAAACTCTTTGAAATGGTAATCCATCAATTTCTCTCCTTCAAGTTTCGTAGTATAGTCATTCCTAATCAGCATGGTTTCATGTCCGGCAGATCGACATCCACCAATCTCGTATCTTTTATGTCTGCTGCCTCTGAAGTAGTTTGTAATAGAGGTCAGCTTGACGTTTTTTATTTCGACCTGAGTAAGGCATTCGACGTAGTCAACCACAACATCCTCTTATACAAGCTTTCTTCGTACGGAGTATGTGGTTCGGTATACAATTTGTTAAAAAGCTATTTGTCTGATAGGCATGCCTACGTCCGCGTCAACAATACTACCTCGTCCTTGTACAAGGCAAGCTCTGGAGTGCCTCAGGGATCTGTCTTGGGCCCCCTCCTTTTTAATATTTTTGTAAATGATGTCTCTCGAGTTATATTAAATTCTTCATTTCTGCAGTACGCTGATGATATAAAACTTTACAAAAAAATATCGACCTTAGAGGATTGCATCGCGCTTCAGAATGACGCATATTCCTTCGGTCGTTGGTGTTTAGACAATGACCTCCGTTTGAATCATTCTAAAACAAAAATAATGACATATTCTCGCAAGACCCATGATATATTCTTTCCATATAGTTATCATGGCGAACTGCTGTCACGTGTAAGTGAACTGAGGGACCTTGGAGTTGTCTTTGATTCAACCTTGAGATTTGACACTCACGTCATCAAAGTGGTTCAATCGGCCTTGCGCACGTTAGGTGCCGTGTCTCGCATAACGAAGGAGTTCAAAAGCCCGTCCGCTTTTTTTACGCTGTATTGTTCCTTAGTTAGATCCCAGCTAGAGTACGCCTCGGTTGTTTGGAACGGCATTTCCAAAACTAACAGTTCATCTGTCGAGCGAGTCCAAAACAAATTTATTTCTATCTTTAAATATCGTTACCTTGAGAATGGTGATCCTTGTCTGAACGGTGTGTGTAACTCGCAACTTGTCAACTTGTTGAGCCTCCAGCAGCGTCGGGTGAAGGCAGATTTGTTGTTTTTGTTTAAGACTCTGCACGGCTCGATTAACTCTCCCAGCCTTCTGTCCGAAGTGAGCCTCAGAGTTCCACGTGTGCCTACACGGCTCCAATCATCTTTTTATATAGCTCGACATTTTAGCAACCTAAACCCGATCCAAAGATCGGCGGAGTGTTATAATCGCTACTCTGACACAATTGATATTTTTAACTCATGCGGGAGCAAGTTCGGAAATGCTGTTCAAATCTTCCTCTTGCAGGAAAAGGGCTGATCAGTTGAAGCGCTGATGTAGTATTTGCTTTTTGCTCTCACACCTGGTGATATTGCCGCGCGCAAGGCTGAGAAAGTCCATTCCGAGGATAACGTCCCTCGAACAGTCTTGCAGAACGACGAACTTGACAGGGCACGTTTCACCGTGGATCTCGACGCGAGCAGTGCATCTCCCGACTGGTGTGATGAGATGACCTCCGGCGGTTCGTATTTGGGGTCCTTCCCACGGCGTCATGACTTTTCGAAGGCGGCGGGAGAGCCTCCCACTCAAGACTGAGTAGTCTGCTCCGGTGTCCACGAGTGCCGATGCGTCGTGACCGTCGATGACGACGTTTAGGTTGTTGGACACCGTTGCAGGGGCGTCGTAGTGATGCGTGGCGTCGGGAGAGTGGGAGCGCTCCGGCGTTCTTGGAGGCTCTTTACGTCGGTCGTCTTCGGCAACTCCACCTCCAGGGGTTGCCGCGCCTAGTTTCCCCGGCGAGGAGCGAGGGGCGACAGGCTTTCACGTCGGGGTCGGTGCATCGGCGAAGCTGGACGTCGTGGCGATGGCGACCGGAACTCTCGGCGGGACGCAGGCTCGGGGGACTGAGGTCGTCGCAGGTACTCGTCGATCTCGATAGGGCGTTCACCATGACGGGGGCGCGGGTCGTTCGGGTGGAACCCGCGTAGCCCGAGTCGTCGGTATGGGCATCGGCGGTAGGTGTGGTCCGCTTCCCCGCAATGAAAGCACAGAGGGCGTCGGTCGGGCGTTCGCCACACGTCGGTCTTGCGGGGTGCGCGAGGCTCCGGGCGGGCGTACTGGACCTGGTCGTTGTGGCGTCGGTCGTGCTGCGGCGCAGGAGACTGACGTCGGGGCGGCGTGACATAGGTGCGACGAGGAGGCGGTGGCCGTCGGGCCACTGCGGCGTAACTCAACGTCGGTGGTTCCGGAGCGGTGCTGACGACAACCTCAGGCTGCAGCGCTTGCTGGACTTCTTCCCTGACAATCTCGGCGATTGAGGGCGAGGCTGGGCTTGCGGCGGCAGGTAGAAGTTTCTTGATCTCTTCCCGGACGATGTCTCGGATCATCTCGCGGATGTCCGCGGTGTTGCAGCCGGAAGGCGAAAAGGAACCGACGCCGGGAACTCGGTGATAGTGGGTGGCTCGTGCTAGAAGGGCACGTTCGATGTTGGTGGCCTCCGTCATGAAGCCTTCGACGGTGGTAGGCGGGCTCCGCACAAGACCACCGAAAATGCTTTCCTTGACGCCACGCATCAAGACTCTGAGCTTCTTTGCTTCGGATGCTTCGGGATCGGCGCGGTTGCTCAGTCGCAGGACATCTTCCACGAAGCTAACGATGCTCTCGTTAGGGCCTTGAATCCTCGCTTGAAGAAGCTCTTCCGCGCGTTCTCTTCGGTGTTCGCTCATGAACGTTCTTCGCAACTCAGCCTTGAGTTGCTCCCAGGAAGTGATCGAAGCTTCGTGGTTCTCGAAACAGTTCCGGGCGGTGGCTTCCAAGGCGAAGTAAGCGGGCAGGAGTACCGTGCCACGTGTCTTCTCACGAGTACTGCCGACCTTCGCCATCCGACAAGGTGTACTCTACAAAGAGAACTTCGGCAACAACAACACACCTTGGTTGCTGGTAATCCCGAGTGACCTTCGAGAGGAGATCTTCCAAGCCTGCCACGACGACCCGACATCCGGACACCTTGGTTACAGCCGGACACTGGCCCGTATTCGTGAAAAGTATTACTGGCCGAAGCTCCCCAAGACCGTCCACCTATACACACGATCATGCCACGAGTGCCAGCGACGCAAGAAACCGCCGACGAGGCCGGCCGGACTTCTGCAGCCCATTTCTCCTCCAACTACACCCTTCCAGCAGATCGGAATGGATCTACTTGGTCCTTTTCCGCCTTCGACGTCGGGGAACCGCTGGATCATCGTCGCCACAGATTATCTCACGCGGTACGCCGAAACGAAAGCTCTTCCTTCAGGGACTGCTGTGGAAGTCGCCAAGTTTTTCATCGAGTCCATCGTCCTCCGGCACGGCGCTCCCGAGGTTCTGATTACAGATCGCGGATCTTCGTTCATGGCCCAGCTGACGCAAGAGATCCTTCGTCTCAGTGGCACCGGCCATCGTCGAACCACTGCATACCACCCGCAGACCAACGGACTGACCGAGCGACTCAACAAGACAATCGCCGATATGATCTCTATGTACGTCGACGTAGAGCACAAGACGTGGGATTAGGTGCTGCCCTACGTCACGTTCGCCTACAATACGGCGGTTCAAGAGACCACTGGATTCACCCCTTTCCAGCTGGTACATGGTCGGAAGGTAACGACCATGCTGGACGCCATGCTGCCCCATGAGCCATCTGACAACGAGAGCGACGACGCCCAGGCGGTTGCTCAACGCGCCGAAGAAGTTCGCCAGCTCGCCCGACTCCTAATTCAAGACCAGCAACGCGTCGACGCCGGCCGCTACAACCTTCGTCGCAGGGACGTCCACTTCCAGCCCGGAGATAGGGTGTGGGTATGGACGCCCATCCGTCGCCGCGGCCTCAGTGAGAAATTGCTGAAACGATACTTTGGACCCTACAAAGTGCTTCGTCGACTCGGGGATCTGAACTACGAGGTGATGCCCGACGGAACACGAACATCGTCACGCCGCCCACCACGACCTGAGGTCGTCCACGTCGTGCGCCTGAAGCCGTACTACGCTCGATAGGACTGTGGACCTTTTGTGCTCCAAAAGACTCTTTAGTTTATCGTTCTTTTTTAGTTTGATTTGTTTTACACTGCATCGGGGCGATGCACTTTTAAAGGGGGGAGTAATGCCGCGCGCAAGGCTGAGAAAGCAACGCTCGGTCGCGGTCCTCCAGAAAGTTCCCGTTTATTCATGTACCGCACGTAACTTCTATCATTTATCCCTGCTTTTGTTTTCTAGAAAGTGCGTGTTCATTCTCGCCCCGATCACGCGACGCTCGAACCGCTTTCGCCGAATCTTCGAGATAGCGGAGCACTCTAGATAAGAGGCCGCCCGCGACATTGTCGAGTCAGTCTCGCCCCAGCGCTCAATTCTGCTGACACGCCGACTTCGACGCCCGCGACGCTCTGCTTTCTTCTGTTTCCTTCTTTATTTTTTGGCACAAGTTCGCCACATTAAACGTTTATTTCTTTCTGTTTATTTCCTGTTTTTTTGTTTGGTCACCACCCGTGACAATATCTCTGTTTTGTGCTTTTGATTTCCCTTGTTAATCTGAGTGTTTTTCATACTTGTTAATATTTTTATTCTCAGACTGGAGAACTACGTTCTCCTTCTGCACTCGTGTGTATGCGTGTTTGTATGTGTGTGTTTTTGCTCATTTTTTTTAGTGTGCCAGCACTAAGACCGATTGGTTGTTCCTGGACACTTTAATAAACATTGATTGATTGATTGATTGATTGATAAGTTTAAAAATGTCAGTTGAGGATGGGGTTATGTATACATCCGGCCTCTCGGCGTATGATGACTTTTAGAGATAAAATGCCTGCATTCCTCTCACAGGTTTTACGGTGGTTCACTCTGCTTGCATCACCGCACGAAAATCTCGAACCCGTTCCGCAGACAGGTGGAACATGCAGACATTTGTTACTTTTTTGTGTAGCACTTCCACAAAGTCTTTAGTGGTGACAATCATTGAGTTGAGCGGAGATCTTAAGTTGACGAGCGTTGCGTCGTGTTTAGGAAAGCCATCTACTCCATCAGAAGCGCTTTTTCAGTGTCCAGTGGCTGAAAAGATCTATCTTGCCGAAGAGTACGACTTCCGAGACGATTCGTGCAATTGGAAGCGATTCTTGAAATGCGCCGCCGCATCGTCTCATACAAAAATTACCTATTTCAGAAAAGTGTGGGTAATTTTCATCAACGTACTCTTCTATGGCCTCTATGGCTAGAAGAGCGTGAGCTGTGTCATGTGTCGTGACATCGCTGACAACGGCAAAGTTTTTCGTGTCTTGCGTGGACGTAACCACCCATGTGAAAAAAGTTTTCTTTTTTCTTTTTTAATGAAAACATTGCACTTTGGTTGGGAAGTGCACTGTACAAGTTTCCGCGAAATTGAAGTGGAATATCACTGCCTTGGGCGGTAAGGCAGTTCTTGCGTCATGTATCAGGCTTCGCTTAAGATCACGGATGTAAGAATGCCTCATATACATTTCGCCCTCCAGTTCCTTTAGGAAGGCGGAAGTGTCCACAACCTTTTAATCAAGTTCACCGGCGTCCCATCACGCAAAACAGATCTCTTCGTTTTCGTCGAGATGAAGCGACTACTGTGAAAGGCTCTGCGTTTTCGCGCTTTTCGAAACGGTGCAGGCGCAATCGTTCCGTGGAGCGCTGCAGAAGGTCGTCTTCAGTAAATGTCTTTTTTGGGGCATTTGTTATTGCCGCTAAACACAACTGGAAATTTCCGCAATATATGCTTCTGCAAACCTCGTGCTCGGTACATTTGTTCGCATATTTTGGACGCAGGGAATAAAATTTAAAGATGCCTATTTCTGAAAGGGGATGGTCGTTCCTAAGCAGCCGGTAAGCTTCCTTAATAGTGCGGGTCATAAACCTTTTTACGACTTTGGACATGTCGTTGATCATGGCTTTGATGACGGCCTTTTTGGGTAGCTTGGAACAGAGCATGCGAGGTCGTCGCGTTTATTGTAACCAATTGCAACCCTCACGTCTTCGGCATTTGCCTTTTTCCCCGTGTAGGGGTCAGGGGTTGCCCATATACCACTTTTACGCTCCACTCTTCTTTGTTTGATCGATCATGTAGGCGGTCGCTTTCAGCATCAGATGCAATATTTTTTTGTCCGAGATGCTTGGTGGCAGAAGTGTTTACAATCGCTTGCGTTCCCGGTGGAAACTGCATGCGTTCAGCGCTTCGTGAAACGCGTCAAACCACTCCGCGCAGTGCTCACAACTATCTTCGCTAGTGTTCACGCCATAAACGCTTGACAGCTTTCTTCTAATAAAAAAAACTCACTTGAGCTTGTTTTTTTTTCTGTTTTTTTTTTTCAAACGCGTGTGCGCCTTTTTTTATTGTTTAACGTGGTTTTAATGAAGTTACCAAAGGACTAGCAGCACACAAGTCTTGACTTACTTCAGCCAGAAGTTCATCAGAGACCCGGAAACAAGAGTGTTATGTACTCACATTTTAAGGAGAAGCAATCTTATTCTGGCGGCATTTGTAGCAATGCTGGCATAAAAGGTATGATTTGTTCACTGTCCGTGGAGCGAGTAGCTTTTCCAACCGCACTTTGTTGAGCCTCCCTACCGGTGCGAGGTGCTCATCGCAATACACATTCTTTTTGTGCTTTCCTAACTGGTCCACACCGAACAATCGCAAGGTGCTGACTCGTTGGGCTATGGCTGTTCGATCTCACACTACGCTCCTACTCGATACTTACTCGCTCCTCGCAAACGCAGAATTCTAGAGGTTTTGAATTCCTCTCTCTCGGCTCCGAATATCCGGTCAGAGTTCTGAAAGAAAATAATAATAATAATAATAATAATAATAAGTTTTTTTTCTCATCAATGATGAAGGGGAGGCGGGAGAAAAAAGCTGCAAAGGAAGAGCTTGACAAGTCTCCGGTTCCCTACAGGGGCAAAACAGACGGCAGCAAGAACAACGAACAAGTTATAAGACAGGGAAGGGAAATAAAGATGAAATACAGTGGCTTGACAGTCATTCATGATGACATTTTTAGCATGGACAGTACGCATTTCACATGTATTCAGCTAAGGTCCAAATCATTACTTGTGAAGCTGTTGAGTAAAAACGGTGGGTATGTTTGAGCATTTCTTTACCATAATTTGTTCTGTGAGGGATCATCTTCCAATACTCAGTGTGACGAGTGGGATACGGCTGAATATTTTTGGTCAGCGCTGAAAGTTCAACTAGAAAGCGAGAATTCATTTTTTCTTCCTTTTTAAAACTAACGATCAACCTGTAATTATATAAATTATGTTCGGCAGTAATTGCAAAGCGCGTAAAGAAATCTGCAGTATGAGAGTCATATGGAGCGTTACATATAATTCTGATTACTTTCTTTTTTGAAGTACAAATATCTTATCTACATTTGTTGACGTGGTCGTGCCCCATACGAGGTGGCAATAGCTTAAGTGTGAGTAGAAAAGTTAGTTGTATATAAGTAGTCGCACAGAAATTGGCAAGACAGAGCGATTTCGATTAACCAACCCGACGATACAAGACAACTTACTGATACCGTGATTTACGTGGCAGTCCCACGACATGTTTTCAGAAAAAAGAACGCCGAGTGTTTTAAAAGAACACACAATGTCAATAGGTGACGCGTTTAAGATAAGGCTAGTATTGTACGAGACTTGCTTATTTTTAGGACGGAAATATAATGGCTTTCGTTTTGCTTGTGTTAATTTTCAGCGAGTTTTCATTTGCCTATGCATTTAATTTTGATAATGTTTTATTTGCAAGACTGATAAGTAAATTTGACTCGTTGGCAGAAACAAATAAGCTCGTATCGTCAGCATACATAACAAGTTTAACTTCTTTATCTACGTTACCTATATCATTCACATATATGTTGAATAGGAGCGGACTTAATATACTACCCTGGGGAACACCGGAAGTAATTGGTTTGACCAAAGAAGAAAAACCACTTAAATGTACATATTGGTGTCTGTGTTTTAAGTATGAATTCAAAAGCGTCAGCGCACGACCGCGAAAACCATAACGTTAAAGTTTTTGAAGTAGGATACTATGGTTTAAGCAATCGAAGGCTTTGGTGAAATCTGTGAATACTCCTAAAACTAGCTTTCTATTCTCAAAGTTCTCCAAAATAAATTCTTTATGTACTAAAAGTGCTGTTGACGTGGAAAGATGTTTTCGAAAGCCGAATTCTGCGGCATTTAGCAGGCCATGCATATCAGAAAATAAACTTAATCGGTTATGCAATATTTTTTTTTGAAAACTTCAGAAAAAACAGCTAAAATAGAAATAGGACGATAATTGCCCATGTCATTTGTTACACCTTTTTATGTATCACTGATACTTTGACTAATTGCTTTTTTTGGGGGGAATACACCTG
The DNA here is from genome assembly GCF_016920785.2 of Ixodes scapularis. Taxonomy (NCBI): domain Eukaryota; kingdom Metazoa; phylum Arthropoda; class Arachnida; order Ixodida; family Ixodidae; genus Ixodes; species Ixodes scapularis. Next base: position 7,762 of record NW_024610373.1, on the reverse strand, counting down.
TCTCGATAGCAATATTAAAAATATGTGTTAGTGGTGGAGCGAGAAGATCTATGACATATTTAACCGATCGGATCTGAATATTGCCAGCGTCAGTAGAACTACTGTTTTTTCATAGCATTGTTAGCATGTCCTTGTGGTTATCCAATTCTGTCTTCCCTTGTTAATATAATCGGTGCATCACGCACGGTGTTCGCAGTTCCACTTGTTGAGCACCAAAGACATCGAGTTTCCTGTAAGCATGGCGATAGTCAACCGATTTTTTTTTTTTTTTTATTTCTGAATCACTTTGTGAAAGTTTCATTTCTTTCCTTTTTTAATGTTTTTGGCGTTTTCGGTGTTGCAGTGTAGTTTGTGTGTGTGTGCGTGTGTGTGCGTGTGCGTGTGTGTCCGTGCGTGCGTGTGTGTGTCTGTGTGTGTGCCTGTGTGTGCGTGTGCGTGTGCGTGTGTGCGTGCGTGCGCGCGTGCGTTTTCTCTGTGTGTGTGTCTGTGTCGGCGAAGGGAGGTTGCGGCGGTAAAATGGGAGAGAGGGTTTAGCGGTTCTGTCTCGGTGGGTTCACATAGCGTGGTGAAACTTGTATGTTTAGGCCCTTAGTAGAGGTGCCTGTTCCCGTTGCTGTCCCTAATCTTGGCGTGATTTACTTTGTCGGTAAGGTTCGGTCAAGTCTTTGCGGTCGCCTTTCTTTATATTCCTTATTTTAATCTTTCTGCGTGGGTATGCATTTGCTATCGTTCTTCTGGTGAATAAGGTCAGCTGCGTTCGAGATTTCGTTTTGGACTGCCCGTTTTTGTTTTGTTTTGTTTTGTTTTGTTTATTCACGTCTCAGGGTTTAAATTTCAATTTTCCCTGTACATTTTCTCTTACAACTACTCTCAACTTAATTTACCGTAGCTAACTCTTCACGTAGTTAGCTTCAGGTTCAAGGTTGGATTCGTAACTGCCGCCAGCAGTGACGTTCGCAGGCGTTTCTTGTTCGAGATAAGGGTTGGGAAGAAGGGGGGAGGGAGGGAGGAAATGAAGGGGGGGGGGGGGGGAGGTATGGTCACAGAACAATAAAGCAATGCTCGGAACCGCCGGGCTTTCCATCCTGTATGATGGAGTCCCGCTTTTCAGCTTTTGACGCTTCCACAAAAGCTTGTTATGCGGCAAAGCCATAGAGAAATGTAGTACTACGTTCAGAGTGGACACTCAAGGCGTTTCGCGGCCCAGGAGTCATGGACTCTACTGGCCGTTAGTAGGCGCAACAGCGCCACTTATGCTGGTTAGGTGGCGTAAGCTACCTCCCGATCCAAAGGGCACAGCCGGATTCATCCATCTATCCATCCATCCATCCATCCATCCATCCTGAACATTTGTGAAATATATAATATTAATAAATAACATTGTTGTATAGAGTAAACTTTTAAAATTTTTACGAACTTTGAAAACTTTCGAGAACGACTTCAACGGCTGTGGCTACGGCTGCGGCGCGACCGGTGGCTTCGGGGTCGTGGTCTCCATGGAGGGCGGCTTTTTCGCCTGCTTGGTCTGTGCCTCTTGCCTGGAGTGGGTTGAGTTGGTTCCGCGGCTTTTTGTCTCGTGCGGGTTTTTAGTCATTCTTCCGTTGCGGTCATGGTATACGGTATACGTAAAAAGTATTGTGATTGTAGTTTCCTTGTTGACGGATATTTGCATCCGGTCACTGAATGTAGAAGCCACTGGGCCAGATCGTTCTCCTATTGTTGCTGTATTCGTCACATGGTCATATGTGCACGCGCCTTTCATAGAACTTGGGCGGTAATTTTTTTTTTTAAATGCCCTTCATCATATTGAATTTGTCGCTCTAAGTCTCGCTGTAATGCAGTAGTTTTTTTTTTTCAGTGTTGCACTGTTGACGCGTTATTCATACATTGTGCATGTCTATTCCTATTTTGTAATGTATGATTAACATACATCACTCATAGTCTTCAGAGTTGATGTGTGTCTTGCTTGTCAGAGTTACAACAATAACTACTTTTGTGTGCCAATCCTTGGTGTCGTCCCATGTCGTCCCTTCAAAAGAGTTAGCACAAATGCGAAAATATAATTTTCGGTGTGCAGTCAGTTTGAATTATATGTAGCGCTGGATGACTTTTCTTCTGCAGTACAATTAAGGTATACTTAGAAAACAGTTCTGTTTTAAACAAAAGCCAGGCTAGTTACAATAACACTGATTCGTTAAATTAGAGGGCGCATGCTACTTCCCGATACAAAAATACCGCCAGAATACGCCTTGAATCCATTCATCCATCTGGCCAGCGGTTACTGCGTTGAATCCATTCAACACTCAACTAGGCACTATACTGGCCGCTGGGTGTGCTCGCTGACACTGAACTGGGCCGCTGTGGCCTATGGAAGTGTCCGCTCTTTATTTCTCTATGGCAAAGCCACTATAAGGAAGACGTCGGCTTGCTCCGAGTGAAGGTTGGTCGTAGCTTTTGCCAATCGGAGGTCATATATTACTCAATGTTTTGCAATCACAGGTTAGTTCAACTTACTGTAAAGAGCCAAGGGGCGTTTAATAAAAATAAAAGACAGAGTTTTTTAAAATATCGACATCCAATCTTGCCAAAGTGTAGTAAGTTGGGCGAGTTGGTATGATGACATGATGAACAGAACAGCGCACACAAAGACAAGGACAGAGAAAAGGAACATGCAGGACACAGCGCTTGTGTGTCCTGCATGTTCCTTTTCTCTGTCCTTGTCTTTGTGTGCGCTGTTCTGTTCATCATGTCAATCTTGCCAAATTGCAAGATCTCAGCCGCATTTCCGCGTTAATAACAAAAAGAGAATTAAGTGTGTGCATATTATCTTTATATATTCGTTAAGATTATTTTAAGGTTCGTATTTTGATATGGTTTGTGATGTACTAGAAAAGATGCTTAATTTCCGAAAAAAAATTGTGAATATGTCTCTTTACCGCGTTGTTATGGCTTGTTTGATTTTTTTTTTGTTTGCATAGAAATATTTTATTGATATTTTATTTTTATTTCTGTGTATATGTTACATATACTTTTTAAAACGTAATAAACGTTTAGGGTGACGTAAAAGCTTCGATGAGAAAATGACGACTGTGCAAATTAGCATCGTGAAATCTCAATTTCCACGCCACGAGCATCTCTATTTTATATCTCTACGGGAAAAAAATTGTTACGGCGTTCATATATAGCTGAATGCTACTCCCAAGAACATGGCTTTTATGTGAATTTTAAACAAAAATATCTGCATCATGACCCGGACCGTCATTGCATGAACTGTGTAGGATTCTAAGAAAAGGCCAAGATTAGACACTTGTGCGTTCGACATGCCTTCTAAATAGAAGGTAAATTTTTCGACAAGCTCGTTTTTCTTTTTTTTTTATCCTGTGCGGAACACATAGAGGGAGGACCGAGAGTCGTGTGACAGATAGTCGTGTGTGATGAGCTCCCGCGCTGCAAAGAAGACGGCCGACGGCGGACTGATTTTCCGAAGTGTGAAAGTTGCATGAGAAGGGATCACTCGCGGTTGGTTGTCGAACATCCAATGGCACCATCTCGTGTTGGTTCCAAATCACCGAATAGAGGATGTGTCAGAACCTTCGTCCAGCTTTCAACGTAGACAATAAGGAGGGAGCAAATTTCAACCTGCTTTTTTTAGTATGCTAAGACCCACAGATGTAGTTCGAGCCATAAATAGATTATACCAATAACCACTTTTGTGACACTTTAACGGCGTTTGGACGGAACAATAAACGTTGCCTTTATTGATTGTTTTATTATGTAATTTTCATAATTTTCAGCAACCTCGCGCAGCGAGGAGGCTGTGGAAAATCACTACTGCGTAAATTAGCACATGGTACTTCAATGGCCTGTCTCTGGCAATAACTGGTGTCATGCATGCGGCATAAATGAGGTAGCTGATCAACCGCCATTGCCGACGTGTTCTCATGATTCGTGATGAATACAGCTGATGAAGCACCGTCGCTGACGGGTTATCGGGTTTCGTGATGATATTTTTCTTACCTGATGTGTGCCCTCATTGGTGCGCGGAAAAAAAAAACTGACGACGGAAGAAAAGCTGAGAAGAGACGGGAGTCGTGTGCTGGAGCTGGTTGAAGCAAAATTTTGAAACCTAATAAAGCTCTCCCTCCCCCCCATCTCCCCAAAGATAGCCACCTGCCTCCCGCGGTCCCACGGCGGCCAAACGACAAGTCGTGATGCTGGTCAACATATTGGACTAAATTTTAATTCGGGAAGGTCCAACATTAAAGAATGCGAACTCAGAATTCTGGATGCTCCAGATTGACTGGACGTTAAATACGACTTTAGTTTAATAGCTCAGAATGCCTTGAATGAAGTTCAAGTTATTTCACATTTATTTTCGTGTGACCTTGAATGTTTTGATTAATTTGTAATGTTTTTAATTTTATCGCTTTCATTCAATGATATAAAACATTGATACTTTTAGTGCTGAAGTCTAAGAAAAAGTCCAATTAGAAATACTAATTTAGTAGGTGGCTTTACTGGAATCGTTAATAACATATATGAACAGAAAATTATGTATTTTGATTTTGACATTACGTTTCAGAGAGCCAGATGATGAAAGTTTTTAATAAATAATGTTCAACTATGTAACGCATTCGCTTAACTTTTATAAGATGTTATTTTTAACTAAATTTATACTTAGACCACAAAATGTTTTTTGAGTAAGTATTTAAAGTTTGGGGCAGATTACAGATATCAAAACGAATCATGTATTACACTTAACTTTCTTCTAAGCAATTACGGAACACCCCGTAAATTCACGAAAAAACATGCAAAGCTGTGTAGGGCGTACTTCAGCTCATACCACGAGCTATACATTTCCGACGAACAGTATAGAAAGATCAGCAGACTCTAAGATTCAAATGTCAAGCAGCCCAGCTCCCAAAATGCAGATGTATTTTCACCCGTGCGTGAATTGGAGATTTCGAACGAAACAATACCTCGGAATATGCGCATCAGTCTAGGCTCTCGTCAAAGTTGCGAAAAGGGGAGTAGTTCAGGAATAACATTTTTACTTAAAGTTTAGCTACATATGGGTTTTATCACATAGGTAATTTTTGCAAAACACTGCTTCTTTGGCCGTGGCAAGTTAACATTTAAATACCGCATTGGAACTTTATTTTACAAAGTATATAGCACTGCTTGTCATAATACTGAACAACTCTGGTATTCAAAAACAACCATAGATGTGAAACGGGAAAGGCTAAATGAACAATGGATATGGCGCGGCAGACGCACGTCTGACGCGCTTGGGGAACATTTACATTTTTGGCCTTATTCGTGGGCGCTCTTTAGTTAAGTCATAGTGCATATATTCAAATAATATTAATTTAAATTGTTAAATATTTAGTAAGAAATATAAATGTTTGCAAGATTTCGCTCGCCGAATTTAGGAACGTAATAGAACTGGACAAATACATGATTAGCAGAAAAAATACATCAAAACGAAAAGTTTCGCGGTGTAGAATATCACTGCGCGGTTCACAGGGTGCGTCAGTGCGCGATAAGTTAGGATTTTTTAGTACAAATCTGTAAATTATGATACAGACGGCCAAGCACCATTTTTTAATGTAACCATGACCAGATTCTTCGAAAAAGGTTTGGGAGCACCTTTGACACCTTTCGCTGCGAAAAAGTAAAGTATCTAATTTATAGTAAATGACCATGTTGTTTTAGAAAAGATCTGGATAGCAATCGGGTTTAGTTGCTTTTTCTTCACAGTATTGTTTTGCGATGATCTCGAAGTACACGACTTCGATGAATTCAACATGGTACCACCAATCGCTAATATGAAATGATCCGAGGAAGGAATTTTGCTGTTGCTTCTTGATATCGATCCAACTGAGGCCGGAGGACCTGACCAAATATCAAATCTGTTCTTGAAAAGGTATGATGAATAGACGACGAAATAACTATTTCTTGTATTTTTTATTTTTTTAAGCAATCGCTTGATAGCTTGTCAGTTAAAAGTGACTGGAGATTCGGTAACGTCCTTCCAATATTTAAAGAGACACTGACACCTCCGAAAATCTTTTTTTTTTGGCCACGCGTTTTATTATGGTGCCGGAGGACTACCCAATTAATATTTTGCAATAGAGTAGCGTATATTTTTAATAAAGCCAAAAGACGCAACTGCTCGAAACCAAAACAGAAACCCGTGCACGGGAGTCGGAGAAGAGGAGAGGAGAGAGTGAGTGGTGGAAGTCACGTTGCTACACCGGACCGCGCGTTTTTTTTTTTTTTTTTTATTTTTTGAATAGCAGACGACATTCGTGGCGGCGTAGCGGGAACGGTTTGCCGTGCGATTGTTTTGCAGTTATATTTGTTCTGCTCGTTGTTCTGTACTTCAAGACGAGTTCTTTTGTACATTGAGGAGTTGGAGATGAGCAGTGAGTGCCCGTGGTGGATTTCCGTGATCAGCTTTGAAAAGAATACATCCAAGATGTGGCATGAAGAGCTGGCTCACATGTCCTGCGTCCGAAAAAAAAAAAGTGGCATTGTGCGACAGAGTTTCCGAAAGATCAACGGGATCGGGAGCAATGGTTGGCTGCGATTCCTGTGGAATATTGACGGGCACCCCGCAAAGCGGACGCTACCTGATTTATATGCCCCTTGCATTTTGTGAAAAGTGAATACATTGAGTTTGCAGGTGTCGAAAAGGAAATCGCCTACAATTTAGTTTAGCGACGTTGCGTCCACAACATTTGTTTGATATTTTGTTTGTTTGTTTCTTCAATGAGAATTGTAAAAAAAAAAAAAAAAATGTGAACATCGCCTAATGTCTGAAAAAAAAAAGTCCGTTTCTACAGCGGATCGAACCCGGTCCTGCCGCGTGAAGCAGACAACTTTCCACTAAGCTACTGTGGGAACTCCCTTAGTAATAATACGGCCGGCAAACTCTAAGTTGGAAAGTTTGCGGGTGTTTTTCCTCCAGTAAAACCACTCCCGGGTCGAGGTCGAAGCATCACGCATTGGCGACATTCGCACTTATTATTAAATTTATCGTACGCGTGCATATTCAACTCGAAGTACACACTTCGTGCAGTGCGTGACGTTGGGAGCGATGTCTTCAGCTACGATAAGGGAGCGACGGCTCGGCGACATCTTCGTGCAAATCGGCTTGGTGGTCGGGCGTGTCGTACGGATGAATACCAGTTATTTTGATCAGTCCCAAATTTCTTTTTTAAAGGCAGACAAAATTTGCCGGCACCGCGAACGACAGTTCTGAAGTAGAGGTCCCACGCCGGTCGTCCGCTGCCTTGAGAAGATATTGGTGTGTTCGATGTGACACCGCAACTTTCAACACATGTGGACCAGAAAATAAGTGCCGAAATTTCGTTGTAGTATCCCTTTAAAGTATATATAAAACACACACAACGGCTAGTTTTATTCTCTTTATGACATTTTCTTTCGCCAGTTATTGTATTGTACATGCGCAGATTTCGTGAAATGTTCATCGATCTATTATACTAAAAAAAAAAATCTCTCCGAGGAAAAAAGAAAACAAAACAAAACGTGGCTGTACTTTTGAAAATGTTAACTATTTGCTGCCTGTTGGTTCCTACTTGTTCGTACACGCGTTTTTTTCTTTTTTTTTCTTTTATTGCACGGATGGTCGCCGTACCGGCAAGATATGTCATTAAGAGCGGCTGATAGCCGTTAGTTTATTTCTTCTGACGTATCGCTCTAACACGTGTTGGTTTATTAGACACAAAAACGCCAA
>NW_024610372.1:0-49999 GCF_016920785.2 Ixodes scapularis | reverse complement strand
TTATTTTTAAGCAAAGGACTTGTAATTTTAATCACTACTTTTGTATAGTAACGCGTACAAAAATGGATTTTCCTACAAGCGGACCACTCCCAATGACCGTGCTCCGACGACGACCAGAATTTCCTCCAGCAATGTGGAATGTGTACGTGGCCATGCTGAGGGACGAGGACAGGACCAACAACTCGTGTGAAGGGCAGAACAAAGGGCTCCACAAGCTTATGGGACAGGGCCATTCAAGAGTCTAAATGCTGATTCAATGACTTTGTGATCAAGGATTGGTCACGATAGCTTTGCTTCAAGCACGCCAAGGTGAACCCCGGTGAAGATAGGTTTGAAGGCAACAAAGAGTCTTCAGAACCGTCCGAGGAAGCTGCGTGAGAACTATCAGCTCCACAAAGACATGCCGAAACTATCGGCTCCACAAAGACATGTCCTTAAAAGATCTGAGCAATCAACACCCTTTTTTAAACAAAGAGCATACCTTGCGCGAGTCATACATTATTTTTCATAGAATGAAAGTCGTGCTACTTGAGTTTATGCAAAAAGTAAACAATTTTATCAGGTTGAGCTTTTGTCCGGGTTCACAAGCAAGAGCGGTGAGCTCTTGTCCGGTGAGCTTGTGTCCGGGATTTGCACAATAGACATGCATACTTGCATCATCGTTCATATTTTGTTCCGGGAGGAATGTCGTTATGCCCGACGATCTTACCGGATTATAAAATACAATGCACGGGGATAGGCAGTATTTGAAATACAATATTTGAGACAGTTCTTAAGATGCTTTTAGCATTTTGCAATTTCTATTGCATTAAATATAAGGAAATATGTTTATTTTATTGTATTTAAATACTGAAAAATGTTTACTTTGATACAAATGTTTATAAGTACATTTTGGGTCCTCTTCGCGGCGACCTGAGTCAGGTGTCAAGAACATGACTCCTACGTCAAGAACATCGTTCCTACTAAAAACATGACTCCTACGTCACGAACGCGACAATGGTGCTACTCTCCGAAATCACATGGAAGCAGCTACAGCTGTTCGGAGAGGCCTTCCAGTGGTCTTCGGTGTTTGGAGACATATCTTGCGTATTGGGTTTCCTAGGGTGCTTAGGGCTCGAGAACCAAGCTTTGGTCATAAAAAAAGAAAAAAAGATTTCAGAATCAATTTGTGCCTTTTTAAAGATCCGTGTAGAGTAGTGCTGTTTCATACTAAAAATGCTGCTTTGAACTGTACCCTACCGATTGTTGTTCTTCGGCTTATGAATCATGTGTGTATGTATTATACGTTTCTCCCCAAAGCCCGAGGGAGGCCGTTTTTTGGCCTTCGACCACATCACCTTCTGGGTTGGCAACGCCAAGCAGGTGAGAACCGCATGCCGGGGTTCAGTGGACACGGAAAGGTTCGGGGACCTTGAAACTTTCCGAGGCAGGATTTACTTGCGAGTTGTCCTGCGAAAAGTTTTCACTATAACTTATTTCACGTTACGTTCGGCCGTAAAGAACGTTAGGAATAAAAGCCAACCATTACGTGTGACTGGCACATGACCTTCGGGGAGGACGCGTAGCCACGTCATCTGTTCGAAGTTTCTGGCCTGGCTGGGATGGCTTGTTGCGTCCGCTGCGGTGCATCAAAAACGTGAAGCTGAGTGCAGACGTGTCTGGTAGCTCATTACAAAAATAGTCAAATTACTCCTAATTTACTACTCTTCTGAGTAATTTTGTAATTATTTATTACATTTAGTATAAAGTAACCGCAAGAGTACTTTGAATACTTCTGGAAGCGCTAAAATTGCACTATCCGCTACTCTTTTTTTTCCCCTCTGCTTCCTCATGGCACCCATTGTTTGTACAAGTTTCCTAATCCTCGAACCAGGTCTCCGAGCGGAGGGTGACTTACTAAAATTGGTGGATTAGGAAAATAAGTAGTTTATGCGGATAGCAAGTTCGTCTGCATCTTGCGCAGGCGTTGCGGTCACGACAGAACGACGCGGAGCTCTGATTGGCTTTGCTTGAAAGCTTAGTAGGTAGACCTGAATGTTAGATGCCTCGAAATCTACACACTATTTTTTTTTCCAATCAGCCAATCAGAGTTTGGCGTGCTGACATCATCGCAACCTCTGTGAAATAGGCAGACGACACTTGCACTCCGCATAGTCCCGCGATTCTAATCGAATAATGGACAGCACGAAAGACTCTTTTTCAAAACAGGCAGACTGCGCACTTTCTGAAATTCAGAAAAACCTTTCGTTCTGAAAATCTGAAGTAATCGGAAAAGTAACGGTAACTTTTTCAAGTGATGGCCAATTACGTTTCTTCTCAGGTAATCGAGTAATCTAACTGAATACATTTGAAGAAAAGTAATTTTAATTGTAATTACTTCTTTCGAAGTAACGTCTGTAAAACTGACTGAGTATATAGTCAATGGTACCCCGAGGCTCTCTGGTTATAGATTTCGCATTTATAGAAATTCTCGAGCCTCAAATAGTTGATGGCATCAACGGCCCATAATATACTGACTTACAATAGGGGCCTTCATAAACTCTCTAAGCGTGCAATTTTGATTTCTGCAATAATTCACAAAATTATAACGAGCATTAATGAAGCGTTTTTGCATAACCTTAGCCATGTTGAAGGTTTACAAGCTGCTTAGAACGACATTACTAATAGCATGAATGGGCTATAACCGATCGAATAAAGGGCTAGCAAAAGTTTTCTTGTAAATTTATAGAGTTACAAACTCCTTCCGAACATTCTAAATGGCTTGCACGTGACATTATTCAGAGGGCCCTCTGAAAGCCACTAAAGAAAAGGGGACAAAGGAGCTCCCCTCTTACCAACACCTGCTTTTGTGTCTCCCATATTTGCCCAGGCGTCGCCGTTCTCCCCCCCATAAGAATACAAAAGATTAACCCATCACTCAAAATTCCTACAAAAGCAGCTTCCCTCTCTCTCTGTCTTTCTCATGGTGACCAAAAGTACGCAATGTGACGTCAGTGCAAGCCATGTATTGATGCCTCTAACGGTGCCTGACGACGTACCTTAATTATTAATTACCAGTCTTAAAACATCTCTAACTTGACTTAGAGATGCGACCCAAGGAGCCAGTTTATAAAATTATAATTTACAATGGGAGAGTTGGAATCACAAGCTGGGCAAGATAGCCAAATTCGTATTCAAAACTTAGTAATTAGTAAATATGGTCCAACATTTAAAGATCTTGAACCTGACATCGCTGACATCACCAAGAGGCTCTCTGAAATCTAAATTGGCAAATAGAAAGCTGTCATTTCTCCACCCAGACTTTGGTAATATCGTCAGCGGTTTCCTAGATGTATAGCTGACAACAATTAAGAAAGTTTAATATTACCAAGCCAAATAGCTGCAGTCATTTTTTTCTTCAAAACTTTAATAGTCAGTGACAAAGTCTTATAAACTTTAAGTTGATAACTCATGGTATCAAAAGACGACCTATATAGCTACCACATGACAATTAGACAGTTATACCTCTTGAACATGGTATTATTTACAGCATCAAGTGGCTTCTGAAAGCTACTTATCAATCATAAAATATTTAACCTCCTATTACCGATAACATCTGCGAATACCCCAATAAACGATAAATTACAATTAGAAAATTTTGTCGCTAACGGGAGACTTTTAGAGCATGAAATGATTTATAAATATAATGAAAGCCCTATTCCCAAAAATGTATCCCCTGTGCATACCCTATGGCACGTGAAATCACGTAACTTGACGTCACGAGACACGATGTCACGTGACCATGTCGCGTAACCTCAGTCCGCGTGACGTCTCTGGACCACATCACGTGACGTCAGGTAACTTGGTGTCATGGTGTGAAAAGACATCCCGACCTGACACCAGAAACGTCGCTTGACAGTTAACGTCTTCTAAACGAATCTAGACGATCGCTCCTTACATACTGGATTGCATGCATTACAAAATATTAAAGGAGCTGTGCAACGATATTCAATTGGAATGTTTTTCTCTCTACACGAGCTTACTGGCACACCTGGGACTCAAGGATACTCACACGCAACGCCATTGGCCAAGAAACTCCTTTGTTGCGGTGTAATTTCAGGGACAGAAGCGATCATTTTCATTCAATCTCTCCTTTGCAAAATTTGATGACGTAACTCGGGGATCGCAGTACACCCAAGTGACGATATTTGAATGCGGTTCATAGATTGGACCCGAACATTGCGTGGGCACTCGACTTGGGCTCGTGACAATTGCTAGCTCGAGAAGCATTCGGGTTGTGACTCGTGTCCAATCGCTGCAACGACGACAACAGCCGAGCCATAACAATGTCTGGAACTCAGCGCGTGTCCTGCGCTTTGCCAACCCCAGCGCGTGGCTATGATCAACACTGGCGGCATATAATCGGCTCCAGATCACGTGGCCGCTTGTTCTGGCTGCGAGTTGAGGGGGTGAACGCTGCTCGTTTTTCTTAAATTTTTTTCTGGGACTTCTATTGCGTGGGGTGAAAAACGAACGCGTGTTTCATAGGTCATTAACGTTAGGGATCCGCTTTAAGCGGTATTTGTGAACAGTACAAAAATTGTTGCACAGCTCCTTTAAGGTTAAAGATGGCTGAAAATGTTTGTCTTTGACAGGCAACGTGGATCGTTCTCCGGTCTCCTCCATGTTCAGTGACCCTGATGGCCTTTTAAATGATCGCAGGCCGCTGCCCACTACTGCACCAAGATGGGTTTCGAGTACATGTGCTACAAGGGTCTGGAGACAGGTTCCCGTAACATGGCCGCCCACGTGGTGCAACAGAACAAGATCATCTTCGTGTTCGCTTCGGCCCTGCTTCCCGGAGACACGGGTGCGTGTACTTTTCTATTATCAATATGTTTGTTTCAATTGAGCATACCCATCTGAAACTCATCCTTGTTTAAAGGGACTGTACGGTGATTTCCGGAAGTTACTAAAAAAAATTTCCGCTGGTCACGCAGAGATGGTTTAAATATAGTCAGATGTGTTATTTATTTTACTAAAACGCGCCTCAATTTTTGTGAAATCGATTTTGAACATCAGTGCAAAACTACACGCCAAATTTTGCAAGTATGCGTGGCTCGTCGTATCGTGACGTTACATCAGTCCTGGTAAGGTCAGAGTCGTGGGCGCTCACTTGTTCCCGGTTTTGACCGACATGGTTGAGGGTGCGTACAATGATCATGGTCGAAGAATTGAGCTTCTCTCATTGCCGTAAATCTTGTTGTTCTTAGAAATAGGTTATTTTACCGAGACAGCAGTCAAGAGCTGTCGTCCTCTTTGCATGATTATGTTACCCCAGAAGTTCTGCTTTTGCCAACGAAAACGCTGTGTGTGTTTTGCGAGTGCAATCTCAATAGCTGAGTCCTGTTTAAAATTGAAATACTTGTTCGGTGGTGGATTAAAAATTAGGATATTGTGCGGATTATATTCGTAAAAGGAATGACAATGTAATCTATTTGTTTTCCAAAAGACGAACTTTTACCGAACAAAGCATTCGTGGTAAAACATATAAAATAGCGCAACAGAAACAAGGACAAGAAGTAAAGAGGACAGGCGCTAACTTTCAACTAGTTTTATTCTGGAAAATCGAACACGTATATACACACGACAGGCAATGCAGCACCACGTAAAAGTTGATTAATTTTTCACCCGATCATTCAAAAACTGAAATTCATTACAATGAAGAACAATAGAAGTGTCGCTGACACATGCCGTCCCACTTTTTTTTATAAAGAAAGCTTCCAATAGCTCTCGAGCGACCGTCTCTCGGCTTCTTCCTAGTATCCGCATCTGCTGAAGTCGCGGAACACAGCCACACGTGTTGCAATGTATAGGCAAATGCGAGCCATATTTATTTTTTACTGATAATGCGTGCTCCCGTGCTCGGTCATTGATGTACCGCCCCGTCTGGCCAATGTATTCCTTTCCACAACTCAGGGGGATTTCGTAACCACACCCACTGTGCAGTCCACGTAAGGGGTGACGTGTTTTTTGCCACACGGTGCTTTTGCCTCCTCATCAGAGATGCGGGCGCACAACCCAGCCAACTTCTTTGAAGCAGAGAATACAACTGGAACATCGTACTTGGTTGCAACTTTCTTCAGATTGTGGGCAACCTTGTGTATGTACGGAATGACCTCTGGTCTTTTTGTTCTCTGCCTCGTTGGGACCTTTCTTTTCAACCCCTTCATCTTTTTGTAAGGCGGTCTCCGCCACAGAAACCAAGACCGAATTAATTAAATTAATCAACTTTTACGTGGTGCTGCTTTGCCTGTCGTGTGTATATATGTGTTCGATTTTCCAGAATAAAACTAGTTGAAAGTTAGCGCCTGTCCTGTTTACTTCTTGTCCTTGTTTCTGTTGCGCTATTTTATATGTTTTACTAAGATGAACCAACTAGCCCAACAACGTACCTTACTAAAGCATTCGTGCCTTGCACAGCGAAAGATCGCGCACGATTACAAGAAATCGCCTTTGATTCGGCGTGCCCGTACTGTTTATTTATTTATTTATTTTTTGTACTGCCAGTTAACAGAGTGGCCAAGGCAGGAGAGGGTGCATTTTAGGAAGAACACTTATTATGACAATGCAGACATTAATTAGGATATCAAATTTCAGGCAAGGTGTTTTTACAAACAGATGTACACTTGCAGTGTTGACAAATGTTTCAGGTAGGCTATTCAATCATCTGTAGATCTTGCAAAAAACGAGAACTTAAAACCATCCGTCAAGTATATGTATGGGTCAATATGCCTGTTATGTTTATTTTCAACAATTATGAGGCTCGAACATTTTATATATATATCGTTTTGGTAATTTTCTATGAACCCATTATAATTGAAGATAAAAATTTAACCAATTTATTATCATAGGCGTTTGAATTAAAAAAACAGCTATATATCGCACTTCAGCGATGATGTGGTAGTCGTTTTAAGTAAATCCAAGTGCCTTTTTCCTTTTTTTATTCTCAGAAGTGGTGGCCATGTGTTATTGCGTATAAGGTTCCCACACTGGGCTGGCATAATCCATAACATGTAAATCGCACTTCTAAATGCAGTAATTTTTCACTTCAGGTGATGTGTTTCTTAAGGCCGGTTCTCACATGCAGCGGAGCGCTGATGTAGCGCTTCTCACGTGCCGTCAGCTCCTTATCGTCTGCCATGAGCAACAGTTTTGACGGTGCGATACAAAGCTGGTGAACGCTCCCGTCAGCACGCGCTTAGCGCGAGGTAAGCGCTATGCTTGTAGCGTTCCGCTGCATGTGTGAACAGGCCTTAAAGTTTCTCCGTAGTGTCCGTTGCATGGCCGTTTTGCATATTCGATCAACATGAAAGGTTACACGAAAGATTCAGACCAAAAAGAATCCGAGGAGCTTATAGACCAACTCATGTTTACAAACAAACCGGAGCGCCCTATGGCAAACGCCACCGGCGCCGCGCATGCGCGATGGAGTGTGGGCAAGAAGATCGCCGTCGACCATAAACAATTGAAATGCGATATTGTCGGCGTCGGTGTGAGTCCACGTGCTCTTTTTCGGGTTGGAATTGTTGATTCTACCATTTCCTGGCAATGTCTGACTACTAGAGCGGCCTCAACGAAATTACCGAGGCTTGTTACACGGCTAATAATGTGACATGTGGCGATTCATTCCGCGTGGACGCCGCAAAATGGACGCTAAAGTCTCATTCGCATGATGATAATTCCGCTCGCAATTTTCAGTCGCGACGTCGGCCGGGCTGCAAAAGCGTGAACCGTAGCTGAGATGGTCGACGTCGATACTAAAAATCGCACGCAGAATCTGACCGAGTGAATCGGGCATAACAAGTCGGTGGTCGGTTATGGCCTCTGGTAACAATGATCAACACCTCCTTGTATCTGCTGTTTTCACCGAGCCTGCTTAGCCCAACCAACCTTCAAACATAAAAAGTCCTTTGAGGCCTGCACTCACTTCTTATCGCAATTACCGGGCCACCGTTTGGTCTACGGGCCGGTGTCGTCTGAGAGAGCAGACGACGAGCAGAAACGTTTGAAAAAGCAGACGACAGTTCGAACGACCAGGCGGCCGTTTGAACTTGAAGACGCACTGAACGTAGTCCAGAGGTGATCCGTACAACTTGACGGTTTTCCAGCGTTCATGTTGGAGCAAAACAAATAAATCTGATGACCACAAGTATTCGTGAATTCTACCCAAAATGCTTCCCGCCCAAGCAATCATGGTCCGACGGCGTCTGCTTTTCCCTTTTCACGGCACATATCCACATTCTCGGACGAACCGAGCACGTGACAACTGACTTCCGACTCTTTTGGTACAGCCTCAATCGCGGCGTTTTGACGAGAAGGCAGGTTTTTGTCTGGTTTTTTTTCAAAACAACGCAGAAATGCACGTCTCACATGGTGACTTCCGCCCAAAGCCCCAGACCGAAAGTGCGCTCGACGCGCCACCACCGCGCCGTGACGCAACAGAAATGATGTCGTGTATATTCTGTTACATATATTTAAGCAGATCATCTCCAATGCGATAACAAAATTTCAAAGGGGTTTGCTTTTCAGTCATTGTCATGAAAACGATCTTATTAGTTTTCAATGTCATTTTCCAAACATTACACCGTTTTTTTGTGTTTTTTTTTTTCAAATGTTTATTTAAATTTACCTAGTCTGAACTAATAGCAATTTCGCTATAAATAACTGTGTCATCTGCGAAGAACCTAATACGTACAGTATCTTCGAAAGTTTTACCCATGAACATTAAAATAAAAAGTACAGGCCGAAGCACCGAACCCTGAGGAACCCCAGAAACCAAAGAGCAAGGTCGCGATTTTTCTTCCTTAATTTGATCCCTTTGTTCTCTTTTGTAAAGGTAAGCTTCTATTTACCTAATTATTGGGCTATTGTAAATGACAATGTTAGGCTTAAATGGTAGGTTCTGACGCGATACCATCAATCTGCCCCCCCCCCTCTATCAATGCAGTAGCTGAGTCGAATAACCTCGTCGGAAACCGTACTGGTTATTACCTAATGTACCATTACTTTCTAAAAAAAAGACATCGAATGGTTAGCTATGACTTCAAGCATCTTATGACGCGAGATGTTTGAACACATAATTTCAGCGGACATAGCACTCATCTGCCAGGCGCGATACAACACGAATGTCCTCCTCGCCTCTTCCCCTTTCTTGTTTGCGGGAGGTTCTTTCGCTTCAAGTTCTCCGAGCTGCGATGATAACTGCAAATGCAAATACCGCAGACCAAAAGCCTTAAAGGTAGCACCTTTCATTGCGACGTGACACCAATTAAGTACTTCTTAAAACGCCTGTCAAACATTGGTCAGTATGCTTATCGCAGTATTTGTAACCTATTCACTTGGAACAGAGATGGGTCCTCACCTGGTGAAGCACGGCGACGGGGTGAAGGACATCGCGTTCAGCGTCGAAGATTTGGACACCATTGTCAAGGTGAGTAGGCACGGCAGAACTAGCGTCCTACAGTCCTTGTGGACTTAGGGAATTGGCTTTTTTGGTGGTTAATTGCTGTTGAATCGAAACTCACAATACTTACTACGAGTTCCTCGGCAAACATGCTCGAGAAAGTTTTGCTTGCATGCGCCGTGAATGAAGCGCTCGAAAATGGCGTCCAGTGAATAAGCCACCTAAAAACGAGCTGAAACAGCATTGCGAAAATGCACTACGTACAGCTGCTCGAGTCTATTTGTTGTTCTACCGTCTAGTAACTTGAAGCCTTACCCGCTTTAAGCTTTAATTCAACAACAAGTCAAAGTGATGTCTCTGCCAGCAAACTCGAGTTTCAAGCCCAACGCAAGCTTCCAACCGAACATGTTATCCTACAGCCGTAGTTAATCCGTTACGGACTAAAACGTTCGCCGTAACCGACCAACATTGCGACCAGTGGTGGGGACTTGAAGAAGAACTAAGGCACTCTTAAAACTGTCATTCAAAATGAGAACTCAAGCCTGGATGAAGCTCAAGCTAACGAACAAACAACAGAGAAGTCTAAACACCCCTCCAGCACTTAACACTTAAGTGAAAACGGCCGAATCACTTGGCTATGGACGCGTGCATCAAGATGTGGTATTCTGCAGAATCGCCTTCTGGCTGCTGCGATGTTCTACTGGGCTGTGAAACGCGTTTTGAACACGCACGGTAGCTGTCGCCTGCCGAATATCACACCGAGGTGCATGGGTCAACATCCCAGTGTCCCGACAGTTTTCCCCTCGTGATAAGCGCTGGAAGGATGTGTACCTTAGTACACGTTAAGCTCCTTTCCCTTCTCCCCCCCCCCCCCCCCCTCCAAAAAAATTAAAATTGTAATGCGCATTTGGGGCTCAGTACGAAACAATGGAGAGTTTTAGGAAACCGTTTTTGCACTTTCGATACGGTGCGATAGGCCCTCCGGTGCAAACTACGAACGCGCTACCACGGAACACTCGGATATGCGCAGACCGTATACCGGAGTGCCCATCGTATACCGTACTGGACGTGCAAAAACGCTTCCCTAAAACTGTCTAACGGCAGTGCGTTCCTCTCTCCCAAACAGAGGGCAAAGGAGCGTGGTGCTGCTATCGTTCGTGACATATGGGAGGAGTCTGACGACTGCGGAAAAGTCCGGTTCGCGACGGTCCAAACTGTAAGTTCCTTTCTTTTTTTTTTTTTTTTTTTTTTTTTTTTTTTGTGCCCAATTTTTTACAGAGGCGCCATGAAGTAATACCGAGTTTTAGTATCGCCTATGGGAGAAAACGCAAGCAGTGTGCATTATTAGCGTTGCGCGTTCCACAGTGCGCGTGCGCGGGAGACCAAACTGCGTCTTAGATTGGGGCACGGCGACGACGCGCATGCGCAGTGTGGAGTACGCAACGGCAACGCATACACACAGTGTTCGCGTTTGCTTCTACACGCAATAGTAAAACTTTATAATAACTGGGTTTAAATAGAAGTTACATCGGGCAGTATACTTGCCATAACGGTAAATCTGGTCGGCACGTGCCATCCCTAACGGAAAATGTTAGCGGAAACAAACAGGTAGCTTATATACTTCAATCAAGATCCATCACAAATTCTCATCGTCATGGTGGAACAATTACGGTTCCTGTATCTTGCCGTCATGCTCATGCTCGCTATTCGCGTCTCCAGGTCGTTGCTCGCCCTCTCGCGGCGGAAACGGGAACCGCTCTAGTGAGGGTCCCCCCAGTTCTCCTGCTCAGCAGGCACGGCGGAACTACTCGCGATTATGGCTCGCGCATTTCTGAATGCAAACAACACTCTCCACGGTCGCAATGTAGTGCTGCGGCCGGTATGGACTTGTGCCTTACTATCTGGAGAGTTTTAGTATTGCATATTGTGTTCCCCGCTGCGCATGCGCACCGTCGCCATGCGCCAATCGAAGACCGCACTTTTGGACTCCGCGCACAAGCAGTGCGAAACACGCAACGTTAACGCAAACACAGAGTGCTGGCGTTCGCTCGTATACGCAATGATAAAACTCGCTACTGTTTCACCGGCCTTCCAACGCCAACGAAAGGTGCTGCAGTCAGAAGACGGGCAAGCGGGTAGGCGCTTTTCGAATTGGAACGGCAGAGATTGGCAAAACGACGTTGCGTAAAAATGAAAGAAAATAAATATTCTGAGAAGCAATTTGTAATTAAAAGAAACAAACAGAATTTCTTTTTTGTATTTCTGGGCGCTTGGTCCGGAAGATTAATGGTGAATTTGGAAGTTTTGCCGATTGTCAAAAGTCACGATTTCTGTTTCCATTTATTTTAGGCAATTTTTTTTTCTAGCTTGTTAATTAAAAATGCTGCAATTGGCACCCGTGCTGATAATTTTCAAACTTTGGATTGCCAAAGTTGTTTGCACGTTTGAAATTAGAGCATGAGTAACAGATTATATTAGAGCTTGAAAACTATGTATTCAAACATTTTAATTGTATCATAATTAATACAAATTGTGGTAATGTAGACCACACCACAATCAAAATAATACTCCATTTAACCATCATTTTTACAGAAAGGTATCACTGGATTCTTTTTAGCATATTAAAAACTGGCATCGTTATTAAGATAGACATAGCACTGGATTAATATTTGACTAAAAAACCGCGAGGCCGGGACGAGAAGGGACGGACAAACACGTATGAGTCACGTGTTTTCTTAAAAAAACACACACACTTTTGTTGTAAAACACTGATTCCGTTTTTAGGTTTTCGTAGCAAGAACAGCATTTCTTAATTTATACGTTTTGGGAACCTGTTTTAAGTTCATCACTCGTAGCGATATTTGGTAAAATTTGGATTTATTTTGTTATTCTTGTGCTTAGAATAAATACTAAAGCAAAAGATTTTCTAACTGTCCTGTTCTAAATTCATCACCCGTAGCGATATTTGGTAAAATTTTGATTTATTTTGTTATTCTTGTGCTTAGAATAAATACTAAAGCAAAAGATTTTCTAACTGTCCGAAAACCCGTCAAAGGGCCCGCAGTTCATTATTTTACATGGCAATTACCTCAGTGAGAAAAAGCAGCAAGAACACTGAAATGTCAGCGCTTATTTTTTCAACAAATGAAACATTCTGATACCTTTCAGGTGTATGAAAGACCCTCTTGTTAAAGTATCTGGATCGGGCTCGTATATCACAACGTAAAGTTTATTCGAACCATTTCTTTAGCTTAATAATTACGCTGTGAGACAGACCTTGCATTAGAAGAAAAACCGAAATTAACACCTATATCGAGAAATTCAATCTAAAATAGAAGTTAGTTTCGGTTTCGTTGCTGAATTAAAACAAGCCTCCTGGCGTAAGTATCACACTAACCACCGTTTTTGTTATCAGTGTAAAGAGGTGACCTGTGGGCCTAACACCCTGGCTTCCTCGTATAAGCGGGGATAATTTGTGTTACTCAGTGAAGCCAACACACTAGACCGGTTTAGCAACTGTTATACCAGCACGCCTATCCGACTCTCACTTTAACCGCCATTTTGGAAAACGAGTGGCGCCACCTATAAACAGTTGGAGTCGCGAATACATGCAGCCATCAAACTCACACTTACATTCGTCAAACATGGGGTCATCATATTTCCACTAACGTGTCAATCATCAGCTCACCACTGCAAATAAGCGACCAATATATGCTTACAACGAAGCGCCGATATGATTTGGTCGGTTTCCGTCACAGGGTTATGCTTATAACTGGATATACCTAGAATTTTTGCATATTACCAGATATTTCTTTTTGTAACGGACAAATGTTACAGCTTTGTACGAGCATTTCGACTAAAGTGCTGCAAGAGTATGCTTTCATGCAAAGAGATTTGAGTTGGACCGTGTGTCGAATCGCTGCGGTAATTGAATAGCCGAACTCTATATCAATGCCTGGAGCTCAGCACATTCGCAGAGCTTTGCCAACCCCAGTAAGTAACATGATAGGCACCAGATCACGTGGTCACTTGTTCTGGAAGCTAGCTAGAAGAGTTGAAAGGTGCAGGTTTTTCCTTTTATTCCTATTTTTTTATTGCGACTGCCATTGCGTGGAGAGATAAACTAACGCGTTTTCTGTAGCTAACAACCGTCAGTAATTCATTCTAAGCGGAATTCACACAGGAAATAAATTGGTCACAGCATTTATACATCGAGCATATGACGACTGCCACATCGTATAACTGGTGCAATTTACAACAAAAAGTGTCAAAGAATTGATTATTAGAACCGCTTCCCCCTTCAAATGACTCGGTTTTTGGTGTTTTTTTTTTTTTTTTCATGTATTCACAAACGACACGCAACTCGCAGTGCGGAGACACGACCCACACTTTCGTGGAGCGAGGCAACTACAACGGCCTGTTCCTGCCCGGCTACAAGAAGCATCCGTCCAAGGACAGGAGCTACGAAAAACTGTAAGCGAGTGCGTTATTGGTAGGCATCGACAACGCCCTGAGCTGCTCTCGAAATGTCTCAAAGACGTTTTCGGCATTCGAGCTTTTAACCATCGTATGCTTACTTCTTTTCGTTGTCTCGCATTGTGCATTTAATATCCCGAGTGCGGAAAACACCGAGTTTGGCTGCCGACAAAAGAAAGATTGTTTCTCGGTGATCGGGGCCACGGCCGCTTGATCACTGCCGCTTTGCTAAGGTGTCACTTACTCGTAAACATGCTCCTCTACCCAGTTGGTGACGTTTATGCTAAAAAAAAATGTTAGCAGGGCGTATTAGACCCACCAAGTAATGTTCTTTGTCGCTATTGTGAGACCACCTCAAGTTTTGACTTCACGACAGCACGGGGATGTACACCATGATCTTCCGAGTTTAGTACGCTTGTCCGTGTTTGGCGTCTTTTAGCCCTTGGCTGCACTCTTAAGGCCTGTTCACACATACAGCGGAGCGCTAAGTTAGCGCTACGTGAGCACTCCAAGGAGCGCTCATGTGGCGCTTCCTGGCGCGTGACTTAGTTCCGACACAGCGCGTGATTAGCGCTTCTGTAGCGCCTTGTTAGCGCTCCAATAGCGCCTTGTTAGCGCTCCATGTAGTGCCTTGTTAGCGCTTCAGTAGCGCCGTGTTAGCGCTTCAGTAGCGCTTCTTGTACCGCGGTGCTGCGGATTAGCGCGTGCACGGCGGTTCCGGTTCCTGTGGTTTGGTGTGCATCAGCAGCACCATGGCGGACATGTGGGATGCTGATATAGAAATGCGACAAATGCTCTTACATACGCGATTAGTGCATATGTGTGTGGACGGTTGAACGCCCAGAAGAGCCTTCTGGGTGCCCGAAATCTTTCGCCACCGAGATACCGACGGGTACCTGGTGAACCTTTTTCCTAGGCTGAGGGACCGAGACACAGAGCTCTTTCGAAGGCGGTTATTTTTAACTGCGTATCTTTGAAACCAGGGTCACGCATATCGAATAGAAAGCGATAAGGTCGTACCCAATCAATTAGTCCCTCAAAGTTCATGACTCTGGGTCGCCTGCCCGACCCTTTGCTTGGAGAGTGGCTGTTTTACTTCCTCTTCTTTCAATGCCAAAGGAAAAACAACAACAAAGGAATCGCCGTGCACGCGCTGTTCCGCAGCAGCAAGCACGGCACAAGCAGCGTGAGAGCGCTAACAAAGCGCTTCTGTAGCGCTAACAGAGCGCTTCTGAAGCGCTAACAGAGCGCTACTGAATCGCTAACCGAGCGCTACAACACGCGCTAGGAAGCGCCACATGAGCGCTCCTTCGAGCGCTCACGTAGCGCTAACTTAGCGCTTCGCTGTATGTGTGAACCGGCCTTTATGGTGAAAAAAATTATAGCTCGCCTGGTTTCCCGTCGAAGAACGCACAATGCATGAAGCCTTGTTGGAAATAGCGTGGACACACACAAACAAATATTATCTATGCTTTTTTCTCCAGTTCTCACGTAGGCCTCAACTTCATCGATCACTGCGTCCTTAATCAGCCTGACTTAGAGATGGTCCCGGCAGCTCAATGGTAAGTCAGGGTACAACATTCATGCCAGTGAACTGATTGGTCTGCACATCGCTGTGACCGGCCAAAAATATCAAATGCCTTTGTTATCGCCGCACCAAAATTGAGAGCGATAATAAATTGAATTGTTCATCTTTTGTGTGCGAGACCCTTCAGAAATGCCCAGAGCCTTTATCGTATCCATGGCAACTTTATAGAGATCCGCATTTTTACACAAATTTTGGAGGATAGAGCGTCTCTGAAAAACGGAAACATGTAAAGTACTCTTCTGCAAGTACGGCATCAGGGTACCGCCGTCTTGCTCCAGTTGTGTGTAAATCGTCTGATTGCCAAGCCTTGTTAAAGTGTTCCACGGCGACCTGACTGGTGCTTCAACAAAGTGTTTTCGACTCACGCTAGCAAGACTACCTTTTGAAGAGTGACTGCCAGCAAACTTGTATGTTATACATCTGCTTCTAATGGTTACAGGTATGAGAAAAACCTGATGTTCCATCGCTTCTGGTCCGTAGACGACAAACAAATTCACACCAACTACTCTTCGCTGAGATCCATCGTGGTCAGCAACTATGAGGAGACCATCAAGATACCCATCAACGAGCCAGCCAACGGGATGCGAAAGTCCCAGATACAGGTGATGCCTCAGAGGACGCGTTCAGCTGGCACAAATTCACCAACAAACGGGCTTTAATCAGAGGACGGATAGGATGGATGGATGCCAACAGTTGTACCTTTTATATCGGGCGGTAGCTTGCGCCCCCTAGCCTTGAAACTAAAAACCAAACAAATGACTCATCCCTTCGCCCCTTTAAGCCAATTTGCGTCCCCTCTGCAATTTTGTAACTATCACCTAGCGGTGTGGGATAAGGGTGAACTTAGGTGGATCGGGCAAACGAACTAAAGGCATCTCACCCCGCGTCTCCCCCCCCCCCCCCCCCCCCCCCTCCCCCGCCCCCGGGCGAAGGAGTCGCCAATTTTCCTCTGGTCAGGTCAGGCAACGACCGGCCCGGCCGACCCGAGGTCACTGCCGAGCTGACCCTGGAAGCACATATGGTTCTACAGACTTGCTCGAGATGTCTTAATGTTGCACGGATGTCTTCAGGACGTACCATCACGGTCAATATGATTGTGAACACCGCTCCGCGTGGCACCCGGTACTATCAGTGGCCCCTGTCGATTGCTCCGTGAAGTACAAAAGCGCTTTGCGGACGAGACATAACGCCTCTAGCGATTGTTGCACCACTCTGCACTTCCGGATCGTCTGCCAGTGAAGAACGGTCGGCGGAACCGCGAAATTGACCAATTATCAAGAGAATTTTTTCTCTAGGAATGTGCGCTAGCGAAAATAGCTTATATATTTTTTGTGTGGTAACTTTTTCTTGGGCTGCTTTAGGATTGTTTCTATGGTTTTAGTAACAATACCAGATACTTCGCCAACGCCTTGGCGCATGCATCATATTCTTATCGGGAGTATCAGAACAATCTCCTAAAACTGCATAATACTTACTTGGCGTGAGTTTTGCGAGACCGAAATACCGCATAATCCGCACTCGCAAGAAGTTAGCGGGGTGCAAGCGTAGACGATATTTTGATCCCTGGAACGGTGAAAGCAACAGGACACAACATAAATCAATCGCAAACTTTCCCGCAGCGAGTTTGGCGTCGCTCAGAGTTATTATCATGTGATATCCAATAAACCACTTTGAAGCTCGAACGAATGTTACGAATGGTTTCCCCGTCACGCACGTATAAAACGGCGTGCGTGCGTACGACAAATTGCGGAGGCCATGGTCGGTTTATCCAGACGACCCGGAAGTGAAGGGCGTCGCAACAAGTATGTCAACGAGCGCAGGTATCTACTTGTCTCACCCTTTGCATCTTGCATCTAAGCTTTACGGAGTATTCACTGATAGTACCGCGGGCCACGCGATGCAGAGTTCACATTCATACCGATAGTGATAGTACATAAAACATTCGTGCTATCTGAGGCAAAGATTCTGAATACGCGTACGCTGTTCATTATGATGTGTGTACATTTAGGTCGTGAAGCCATCAGAGCTAATGGAGCATTGACATCGTATCAAGTGAACACTGAACACGATACTTAAATGGTACTTAACATGTCATTTTGAAGATTTCGGGAATTCTCGTCTTTTCAATTTTTTTTTTTTACTAGTTTTGACTAGTTTTTGCGTTTCGTCAACCCATATGATCGCCTTTTGCGGGTTGCCATCTTTGTCCACTCGGATGCGGGTCTAGTTTTGAAAATACTCAGTAGTTTAATCCTTTGCGAAATGGCATAGGACACCGCACACGCGTCACAGCCCAGTGACTGTGCATTCATCGCCTGGATGGGGAAAGCCAGAAATGTGACCATTATATCAGCAGAGCAAAATAGAGGTAATAAATCATATGTAGGCAGACTTTGTTACTGTCTTGAATCTTCGACTCCTCTGTTATGGCAGAAGAGTCCATTTCCACTATACCGTAAAGATGAAGAAAAGAGGAAATGTGATGTTGCTAGTTCGTTGTTCACTGAACTTTAACTGCCTAGACCAAACAGGCCGTTTTTAAAACAACATGATCTCAGTGCAGTGATATTTCAGCAGTACAAACGTTTAAGGACATTTCCACCTCGCAGGAGTATGTGGACTACTACGGCGGACCCGGTGTTCAGCACATTGCTCTCAACACCAGCGACATCATAGCTGCGGTATGTATCGGGCACATTCTTTGACATGCCCCTGTTTATCGCTAGATGTTCCCACTAAGAATGCATTTCCGATGATGTCATGATTACAGATCACTGCGCTCCGGGAACGTGGCATGGAGTTCCTGGACACTCCGGACGAGTACTACGTGCAGCTCAGGGAGAAGCTCAAGACCGCCAAGATCACAGTCTCCGAGGACCTGAATGCGGTAGGTGTAGTACATTGCTTTTGTCAACGTCGTAGGATAAGGTGAAGAGATCGAACCATATGGTTTTTACTTCATCTTTCTCGACTGAGCAAAGGGCCGAGATTGGGCAGGACTCTTGACCAATTATTTGCTGCGTCCGCGTTCGGCTTCACGGATCGAACACGAGCCTCAGCCAAACGCTGACACAACGTTTGGCTACGTGGGTCGAGCGCTGCGTCAAAACGCAACCATATCATCTATGTTGCTGTTGTCCCCATCAGTGTAGTTCTCAATTTAGAAACTAGGGGCGCGATGGTTGGGTCTACTTGCCATTACTGCACTGCTATTCACCCGGAATACCAATAGACCATTTTTAAAATTCAGTCTGGCAACTTTGACCCCTAACGTCATATCAGAGCACGGCAAAAAAAAAAAAAAAAAAAAATAGTCGTTAGTTGTATAGACAGAGGCAGTTTAGTCTGCCAGAGTATGGTGACATGGTTACCCACTGTAGATGAGAAATTTCGCCAGCGTAGTACGCCTGCTAGCCTGGGCTCTTTAACGTGCATCAAGCGGTTGCAGTGTTGTAGGAGTTACTGAAAAAAGTAACTAAATACCTTACTCGTTACTTGCAAATAAAAGTAACGCGTTACCGACCTACGTTAACTCAAAATAAAAGGAAGACGTTACCATTAAAAAGTAACGCACATTACGTCTGTGTTACTTTATTAAATTATGAAAAAAAAATGTCTTACTCTTTTGACGTTGCAGGCACGCATAAGCGCCGTATTCCAAAAAAAAAATTATGTCTATTTAGAAACTGAACATAATTACCTTGTCTTTTTTGCGGTTCAACCTAAATACTCACGAGAAGAAACGGAAAATAAAAACACGCAAAGACCTCAAAATTTACATAACTTGGCGCCTTGAAATACGAAACAAATTAAAGTGTAATCTTTATAAGTCCCGTAAAGAATATGTAACTAGAAGCGTAACTACGTTGCTCGTTTGTCGAAATAAGTCGCGTAAGTACGCTACCCGTTACCGCTTTGAAAATGCAACGAGTGCGTTACAACGTTACCAGAACAAGTAACGTGATACCGGTAACTCCACTACTTGCAACGCGTTACCGCCAACACTACGCAGTGGTGATACACGACCGCACTCCGGTACAAAGCTCATCCAGATTGAAACGGGGAGGGGTGGGGATTGAACCCAGGATCCCTCGGTTCCACAGAGCGAACTCAGTGTATCGCATTCGTGCCAAACTAATGGCAGCCTTGAGGATGATAAACGAGGAAGCTGAAGATCTTCCAAGCGGAAGACATAGGGGCCTGTACGTTCGAGACTTCAGAACAACATGACATATGAAGCAGAGTAAAGGCAACGCCTGCGTAAGCGTTTATTTCGAAGTATGGCTCAATCAACCTCTTGTCACAAGTTGAACTCCAAAACATTTTTATGGCGGAACTTTAATCGCACTTTGTATGGTCAGTGCTTCAGGTCACATCATGCGAACTAAAAAAAGTGAAGAAACAATTCAGGTGACCAAAACTCCAGTTCTTGTCTGCCATGGACTTGCGAAAGTGACGGTGCCCGATGAAATACATTAGTTTGTCTAAAGTAAAAAGTTTGTCGAAAGTAAAACTGCTTTTTGAGCCGCCAGATGGCACTTAACTTTGAAAAGGACTCACTAATTACCTTCCCCGAACCAGACCAACAAACAGGCGATCCGCGCTCTAGATATGTTTGAAGACAACTCTACATAACTTACGTCACGTCCCGTTCATCTGTTCTATCTGTCCGCATTCCAACAGCTGCAAAAGTTGAAGATCCTGATCGACTACGACGACAATGGCTACCTGCTGCAGATCTTCACCAAGAACATGCAGGACAGGCCCACCGTCTTCCTGGAGGTCATCCAAAGGCACAACCACTCGGTCAGTGGGAGCGAGCACTAGCATTTCTCTTCCAGAACCGGAGACTGTTTACGCGCACATAGATACGAGCCACACTATTTTACGGATCTTTCTGCACGGCTGCTGCTGTATTAAGTACAGCACCAATACGGAAAAATTGGCTAGCCGGTACAGCTTCAAACAACTTGAAGTGCGAAGACGAGGACAAGTGAAGAACTCAGCACCACAATGTCGTACGCAACTTTTGTTTATCGAAGAGGACAAAGACAATTCTGACGGCATTTTGAAATGCAGGATTAAATGGTGTATGCTTTATTCAATAACCGTCAGTTGTTAGTAGCGTACTGCGGTGTCTTTTTTTCACATGTCCCTGTCTTCCTGGCGCTTTCAGTTCTTTACAACACACAGTGCGAACGACGTGTTCTCAAAACGCCATGTTGGAAAGGTCGTCTCTAATTCGCTGCTGGTAGGCGACGGGCTTGCTAATTGGTTGCCAGTTGCAGTTCGTGACATTCGCGGCTACTATTTGCTACAGCGAACTAACTGATTGTGTGCCAGTTCAGTGTGGTCCCCTTATTGGGGGACTTTTAGCAAACCGTTACCGTGTTCAGCGTATTGCACTACCGGAGCCTTTCAAGCATGCTTTTAAAGAGGCAGTAACAGGGTATTTGAGCTCGCCAAGGATTCTATTTCGACATGACATATGAGCCCCCACTACCCAGAACACAATTTCCAGCTCAAAATTCGTTTTCTTTTTGCCCGCAAACCGCCGGTCGAGAACTGGCCGGTTTGAGTCGCGCTCACTCCCTTCTCCGTGGTCACGTGCCGTTCTCGATGGTTTAGACACACACCAAATATAATCGAAGTCGTGGGTCATCGAAGGCACACACTCAATAATAATTTAAAAATATATTATACTTTTTTTGTGTGTGTGTGGCGACGGGCGCGGGGCACTTCTACTTCAGACCTGTTCGCGGAATGCCGGCGAATCTGTCTAGCTTCGAAAGAAAAATCGTTTACCGATCAAAGCAATTTGTATTTATTTCGTACTCACGCCCGACCACCAAGCTGATTCGCATGTCCTCGAATCGTCGCCCCTTCTCCAAGCTGAAGACATTGCTCGTCTTGAAAAAGCTTGAAAAACCCGCAAACGTCAAGTATTAAAGGTGCGTTCACACCAGCGATGTAAAGCACTCGCGCGATGCGACTAGATCGCATCACAAAAAAAATCAGATGGTCACACTGGCGTGCGCGATGAGCGAGTCGGTTCTCGGAGGCCCTTCTCGGAACGCCGCTGATTGGCTCAGCCGCTCCACGACTAGATCTCATCGCAAAAAGTCTGGTCAGCTAGTGACTGCTCGAAACGCGTCGCTTTTTTTCCGCGATGGTCGAAAAAGGGGACCAGTGTGTCCCCTTTTTCTGTTTTTTTTTTCTTTTTTTTTTTTGTTTTGTTTTACGTTTTGGGTTTTACAATGTTGAAAGTTCACCAGTTCGCTTGCATCTTCTCTGTAATTTCTATAGCGTCCTAAGTGCTTGACTTTTCCGTTTTTCGTGCGAATTTCGATGTGCACGTTTTTTGTCTGCTTCGCACAACCAAAACGACGAAGAAGAAACAAAAAAAAGAAAACGCAGTCGGGTGTAGCCACGTGACTTCCGGTAACTCTCCCCTCCTCTACATTTCTTTGTCCTCCCCAATCCAGTTTTCGTTTCGATTTCGAGCAGTTGCGTTTTTTTTTTGTTTTTTTTTAATATAATATAAATACAAGTGACGCTGTAGAAAAACATTGATTTAATTCGCCTGACAAAAAAAAATACAAAAAATGTGGGGCGGGGGGGGGGGGGGGGGGGGTTGCGTACCTTTAAGCGCGCGCCCGGGTAATACCGTGACTGCGGGGCGCGCGCTTAAAAGTATAGCTTCAAAGACTCCGGTGGTACCGCTACTACCGCCGTACTTTACTGTACCGTACCGCTGTACCAGTACGGTACGGTGGTAGATGTAGCTGAATGGCTGCTCTTTGGGGAAGAAGGCAGAAGCTGACTTCCCTTACTTACCCCACCAGACGATACTCAAACGCAGTCTTCCACTCATCCATTTTTGTTTAATTTTATTGTCATTTTATACTAAAATTGCATTGAAATCGTTTCGCAGTGTTACGAAGCAGCGGCGCCTCTATTCTGTTACTGCCTGCAACGCTTAGTTTGTATACACTAGGCCATGTGTATGACGTCACAAGCAAGAGGCGCGCGTGGATGTTTCGCTCACGCGGGGGGGGGGGGGGGGGGGGAGGGGAGAGGGAGGGGGGAGGGGAGGGGGGTTCAGAGCTTTTGGAGGCAAACGTGTTTGTTTGTAAACAAGGAGTCGCTTTAAATACGTCACTTTTATTTCTATTTTGTCCCAGGGCTTCGGTGCTGGAAACTTCAAGGCCCTCTTCGAAGCCATCGAGATGGACCAACAGATGAGAGGCAACCTCTAGTAAGCAAAAAGACGCACAGAAAGATGGCGTCTGGGAAGCTACGATGTCGGAATGCGCAGACCCGATCTACTCATCATTGACTGCTCCAAGAATCTCCGGATCTTTTTGTTGGCATCTAGCGAACTTTTACCTTTTTTCTGAAATAAATATTTGATTAAACCTCGACCCCTCTGTCCGGTGCAGTGCAAAGCTATACTTTAAAAAAAAAAATGTATTTACAATTTTGTTTTGCTCTTGTGGGGCAATTTTTTAATCGGGAACTACGATTCTTTTTTTTTCTGACTGAAAACGAACAAATTTAAGTTAAATTTGATAGAAAGTATCTATAACACATCACGACGCGATTATTGTATCTTTTGACCAAAATCTCGGCTAAACATTCCACCAAAACGAACCAGCGATCGTGAATTAAAAAAAAAAAAAAACAGCAAACAGCAAAAAAAAAAAAAAAAAGACAGCAATAAATTTAGTATTACTCATAGATATGATAACTGCTCGTTGAGTGTACCTTACTGTACCCGCACCCGAAGGCACTGCACGACAAAATGCAAATACGGCATTGGCGCTTTCTCGCAGAGTAGCGAAGTAGCGAATAAGTAGGGAAGGACATCGGTGGAGTATGTGTGCAAGCGCAACGCAACTCCGAGCACGTTGAGCGAAAACATGTCCTGCAAAGTTTTCGCTCTCTGGCCAGTTTCGAGCTTGATTATCATATCGTACTGGCATGCGTTAATGTCATCAGCCTCACAATGCGCCTTAAAAAGTCAGGGTTAGCACTCATTGGCTAATGGCTAAACTTCTGAACTACAGGGGCTATATTTGGCGCTTCGAGAAAGAGGTCCACCTTACCGATGTATTCATATGTACTATGGCGGACAATATAAGCTGCAGCAGTCTTTAATGTTTCTTTGGCATACATGTCAGTATCTTGAAAGGTTTGTGGTTCGGACCAGGGATTGAATACGAAGTTTATGTCAAATTCTTTCGACTATTTGGGAAATTGAGAAATAATAGAGCTAGTGGAGACCGCAGACGAAGAAAAAAGCCGGATTGGGTGCTTCAGCTCACATATTCCGCGGGGTACAACAAACTGACGAGATTAAACGAACAAGACCACTCAAGTTGTTCCCCAGATGAGCTGATTGCACTACGATTTTGATTATTGCTTTTCTCGTGTGAGAGGGAATCACTTTATATTTTACTTGAGATGAATACTTGTTTGTTTTTTAAGTATTGTTTTGAATACGCAATAATCAATGCAGATTTCTATTCGCTCGGTACGCGGTGCTCTGAAAGCGAAATTGCAATTAATAGAGAGGTACGAAACACCAAACAAAAAAAAAGCAGACTGCACAGCATCGCGTGCGGGCGTCGTCTGCTTCGATTCATTTTTGTCGTCTGCAACCACGGTACCCGAACATGGCACACACAAACAACCAAAGAACGAAACACAAATATGAAACTTTTGCGGCACTTTGATCTAGCCCGTGGGACAAACAAAGACGTAACCCAATCACAAACGCGCACACACAAACACACCAACAAAGAAGCGAGGAAGGCTTTTGTTAGAAAAAGCTGTTTTCAATTTTTTTCTGTGTGTTTTATTTTTATGATGTGACCGAAAGGATGACTCCGTTCTATTCGCTGGACGCACTGAGAGGAGGACAAGCGGAAGTCGACGGCGGATGCGGGAACAGCACGACTTCCGGCTTCCTCCGCGCTGGGACGTTGTCGAAACAAATAACATCAAAGAGTAATCTACATCCGCTCGAAAAAGATCTTCACTCGGCCACAGAGTGGTAGCAATCGACAGGCAACACGCATCCAGGCGCCAACGAACCATTTTCGTACAGCATCATAGTGGCAGAATGACTTGCACTTCTGCGTAGGCTCCTGGTACCATGGGTGGCGCGAACGAAAGGATGAAACGACCATGACTGCACAAGAGTCACCTGCTGCATCATCGAATGTTCGCGGTTGCCTCTAAAAGAAGGTAAGTTCTCTTAATTGTTGTTTGACGTAACGTTACGTTACTGAATAAAAGTCACATGCCGTAACGATGTCGTTAGTTGGCAAGTATCGACATCGTTACGGCACCAGCAGGCGTGACAGTGCACTCACAGAAGCAGAACGAACTGGAAGGCGCCATGTTCTCGCCGAACATACTTCGGTATTCGTGTTTGTTACCGCTAATTGTATACAAAAAGCGGTGAACAGTATCAGGTACCTTATCCGATGTGATGCAAGACTTGGTCTTGCATCGCATTCCAGTTCCTTCAGAACAAGGAAACTGCCTAATTGATGAGAGTTTCAAAACATCAAATTCTGTAATTGTGTTGGAGAACTGTCTGACATTCTTTCTTTGTCCATCCGATTACTTATATCATTATTACTACGTCAGCTGATGCTTGCACATATATTTCCAGACGCCTTTGAGCTTTCCCTTTCCTTCCACGCCCATTCTTTAGCCTGCATCAAAGAATCGGACAACGATGTCGTTGGTTCGCGCGCACACGTAACAGTCGAGGAGTTTTCCGAAAAACTGTAACCAGAAAATGCTACTATTGCGAAAATTCGAAGTCCGCATATAGCCAGGAGAGAGAGCGAAAATATAACAACTATACCATTATTGCTTGATGGCGCCACACACTGCGTGCCCATACCCAAAATGTGACCGTTTCATGATCATTGCATGCGTGGTGATCAAAGAAGGCAAGACGGAACAAAGATTCACTGTCCTTTTCGCAAGTCCGCTGCAGGCCACAATGTCAGGAAACATACCTTAAAGATCTTTCAATCACATGCCACAACGATACTCATTTGGACATTGCAGTCATCATGTACGCTCCAGTTGTGGCCGTCTGAGCTCTTATACGTGGAGAGACCAACCTACTCAGATTCACGTGTAAATGTTTTAGCTGAACAACAATGCACGCTTAAATACACCCTTTCTTATTTTACTAATTTCACCGTGTCATATTTTACTAACGTTATACGAAACCATTATATTGTTCCAACATAGGGGAAGAATTGCTTGCTTGCCTATAACTACAAAGAAAAAAAAGTTTTTTTGAAATTGGAAAGTTAATACAAGCCTTATGTATACTAGACGGCGTGGCCAGGGAATTCATACTAAAGCACGCATGGAGATTCTTCAGAAAAAATAACTCGAAACAATGAATTGTATGAGAATCGTGGTTCTGGTGAAGACATACGAAAAACAATGGCAGCTGTTTCTGATTAAATTCACAAGGAGCTGGTTCTACAAAAGCGACCAACGGCGTTCGCAAACGCGCAATTAGCAACCTTTTTTACTTTGAAACGTAGCAAACTGGCGCACAGGACGCGCATTCTAATGGACAATGAGGCACCGCGAGAGGTCATTCGGATTGCAAATTAAAACTTTTTTTACGTAAAAACAAGTTTTCGGTAGTTTAATCACCAGTACATGGACAATCCGCTCGGTCAGATGTGTTCGACGGACTGTGGTTTCGGGCAGACGTGAGCAAAGGCCTTTTATATGATACACATTTAAAACGCCTCTTGGAAATAAGTCAATTCGTTTTATTTCTGTTTTTTTCTTTCTTTTTTTGCAGCTAGAAGACTGTCAGCAAACCTAATAATGTGGTTGAATATGCTTATCCTGGAGACTAAACTGGCATCGAAACTTGGTGTTCATCAAGTTAGGGAGAAAGCAAAACAAAATAGGCGTCAAGTTAGGGAAAAGGTATAAACCGAGGTCAGTTTTTGCTGTGCTGTGTCGCGGAGTCAACAAAACGCAATATGGTACTTTAAAATACGCTTCACTATATTTTGCGCGGTGCTTGCTGTCTGTAGCGGCTTTGTGCTTCGGGGTCAGTGGACAATATACAATGCAAAGAAGTTGCCGGTACCTCTAAAGCGGCAGTCAATAAAACGTTTTAGCAAATTATTTTCGTAGGACCGACCAGACTCTGGGTGTGCGTTTCAAACCACGCCTCAAGGTGGCAGCTCGCGGGCGTGGCTTGAAAGGGCTCAGCCAAAAGGCTCAGCCGGATTCATCCATCATCCATCCTCAGAAGGCAATAACAAAAAATGGCGTGCAATCTTATCGAGAGACAATCATTCACAATTCGTTATAATTCAAAAGCATAAAGTAATGTAAGAAACATATCGTTTCCCGCTCGCTAGACATTCAACCATGCCTGCTAGAACAATGTCGGTATCCAGTGGCGTACCAACTTGTTTTTGAGGAGGGGGGGGAGGAAAGGGGAGGGGCAAATCTGCCCCCCCCCCCCCCCGGTTACGCCCGTGTCTGTATCTCCAAAAGACTACAGAACACTTCTAGCACGACTCTGCCGAACTTCAGAGCTCTCCAATGTCTCATTTTATTTTATAATGTCATATAGACAATAAAGAAAGAAAGACGGCTGATGTAATGTACTGGCAATGATATATGCGCTGTAGCAGGCATGCTCAATGTCTTCTCCCAGAGCTCGCCAAGATGTGTGCGGAGCCGGCGGATGTCCAACTGCGTCCCCGAGAAGACTCGAGGAGCTTCAGGGCCAGGGTGCAGTTTCGGAAGTCGCATTCTGGGCCACCCAAGATGGAAGGATACCTCAAAAAGAGAAGCGCCAAGATCGTAAGACTGTCCGCAACACCGTGCATACCGTTGCCCACATT
Organism: Ixodes scapularis; assembly: GCF_016920785.2. Classification (NCBI taxonomy): domain Eukaryota; kingdom Metazoa; phylum Arthropoda; class Arachnida; order Ixodida; family Ixodidae; genus Ixodes; species Ixodes scapularis. The sequence continues at coordinate 22,569 of NW_024610372.1, read as the reverse complement.
GTAGCCTTGATAGACGGGTGTATATTTAGTGTACACACACCATTCTAGCGCTTGTCACGGCGAACATTAACGAGTCACAGAGAACTGTTCCGTGGGCAGAAGCGACAGTTTTGCTGCGCATGCTCAGAACGCGTTCCACAGCCCAAGATGGCAGCGCACAGAGGGATCATCAGAATGGTCTTATACTCCATTTCAGTCCAACTTGGCAAAGGGTCAACACCCTTCACCAAGTCAGCTAAGTAGAGCGACGGTGCAAAGCAGGGGACACCGCACCGCTGACGTGCGCTAGCGGTGCGCTGTCACGCTCAGGTCCGACACCTCAATTGGCTTGCTGGGGCAGGAGCCTTTGACGTCTGTCAAGTTATGCTGACACAGGGTATAAAGCGCCGTTCACACACTTGCAACCGAGTAGGACCGCGAGAGACAAGACCGGGTTTTAAGCCTCTTGCGACGGCGTGGTACCTGATCCGCAGCATCGCATCTGGTCCTATGCCGACGCAAGAGGCTAAAAACCGGTCTTGTCTCTCTCGGTCCGACTCGGTAGCGGGTGTGTGGACGGCGCTGCGAAAATTAAGCAGACGTGGCCTAAACACCAATTCAGTTCCCCACTTAAATTAGCGGCAAAATTTACATCACATGACCTATACACCATATCAGTTTCCCCACAAAATTTAGTGGAAAATTGATGTCGTGTGACCTGACGTCACGTGACATATACGCAAACTTAGTTCCGCTAAGTTTTGCACACAAAAAAAAAAAATATTTACGTCGCGTGATCTTTGTACCAAGTTAGTTTCCCTGTTAAATTCAACCATAGCCTCCTCTATACTGACAAAGCCTGGCAGATCGTCACGTGACGCGGCCGCCGAAAGTGAAAAGGTAGAGCGGCAGACAATGGTCAGGTAACGGGCGCCCCGCTGCGAAAACCGAAACACACTTGTCCCGAGCGATGGAATGTCCGCTCGTGCTTCTCGCGTTCCTCGGGCTACCGCTTCTTTTCTCGTCGGGTTTTTAAACCATGCTTCGGGTCCTCGCCGCTGCAAAAGCTGTGCGCTGAATTCCGGACTCCCCGAGATATGCTCTGTGCTACCAGATCCTCGCGCTCCAAATCTGCGACCGGGCACTCTATGGCTCCGTCATCGAACTGCCAGGCTTTGTGAGTAGAGAGGAGGCTACGATTTAACGCGAAAATTATAAAAGCCATAGGTTCTTCCTTCCCCGAAACGATTGCTTAATGTCTTCTAAACAAATTTAAACCATCGCTGTTTAATACTGCATTTCATGCGTTAAAGGACTTTGGAGATAAAGGTCGCTGTCAAGCTTTTTCGGGACTGACGCCCACAAAAGCGAAACTCCTCCTGATGCTCAGTGCGACTACTTAACAGTGAAATGCATGGTCTTCAGGCCAAAGGAGAATAAAGACAAGCTTTTCATCTCTACAAGTGAAAGCTACGTGCTTGTTAGACCAATTAGTCGCTTACCTTTTACGCCAGACACCACTGTGTAGATGAAAAACTTGTCTTTATTCTCCTTTGGCCCGAAGCCCATACATTTCACTGTCATTTTAGCCACGAATGGAGGTCTTTGACGTCATTTTCATTGCGTGTGCTCGCGCACACCAGCGGCTGCTGGCTCGTGGAAGGAACGTGCGCCACTTATTATGGACACTAAATTCCTTGGTTCAATATCCCTTTAACGCATTGGACAATGGGCCCTAGCCGGGTAGGCTGAGTCACGGCCGGACAGCGCGCGCTGTCTAAAAGAGAGCGCGCGCTTCCAGTCCGGCCGTGGCTGAGTCTCTTCTACAGGGCTGATGTCGCTGCTGACAAGGGGCTCTTTTTCCTCCTTAACTTTGCGGTGAAATATGTGCAGTCAGGGAAAAACCCGCGGAATTCACGCAGTTCCTTTGAGCACGCAAACTGCCTCACTCGGGCTGCACTCGGTAAGGATCATTACGTGGGCGAATACTCTAGTTCGCGTTTGCGGCCAGCGGTGTGCCGTAATAAAAACCTCCGAATTTTAACGCGTCGATGAACAGCACGTGTTGAAAGCACGGGATACGCAGAGTCGCGTTGTCTACACCGCGGCGCGTCGGTGTGGAATCGCGTTGTCTCCGCAGTGCATCAATGCGTGGGGAGAAGCGCAGTCAACAGGGCTAGCTACCTGCTTGATCAGACCGCGAACAATTCTAAATATTTCGGAGCTCCGAGGACTAGCAGGATGTAGCACGGTAAACTCTTTAACGTCCTTCATCAGGCGCAACATTCATCTATAGGGTACCCCTTCTCGAATCGAAACGATGTGAGATATAGCAGCCTCCTCATTACACCGAATAGCAGTTCGCTCAATGAAGCGGTGCTACAAGTACATTTATGAAACACAAGTCATTGTGCGAGCATTCTCGAGGTCCGGAAAAAAACAACTAATTATGAACGAAGCAAAACTAAGTAAATAAGCCTAGAAAAGCATTTAAACGCAGAAATTAATGCCTGAGTAGGTGTTAAAAAGATACCTAAGGTAGATGAATACATATATACTTCAAATTGAAATTTAATATTTAGCTAATTATGACATGTAACACTAGTGGCCGAGAAAACTGACCAGGCGCGTAGGAACTATGGCACGTTCCACAGTGCAAACGACCAATGAAAATTATAAAACTAATGCTCACCATATGCAATAGTTGTGACCGATGACACTAAGCGCAATCTACATGATAACGAATTGGAATTTTAAGATACTGATGTGTACGCCCTCACTAGATGGCGCGACCGACCCGCACTGCAATGAGCCGACTCGGGAACCGCGCCCAGGAAGGCTGCTGCCATTCCGGCCGCTTGTGTTAATAAAGTGTTATTGTTATACGGAACCCGAAGTATCCGAAGTACATAACAACTGGCGACGAGAAACGGATCGACGACAAGCCGGAGAAGCCGCCAAGCAGCAGCACCACGGGATGACCCGGTAGGAATTCTACACTGCGTGAACTTCCGCGCGTGAATTCCGAAACTATAGAAATGACGACTTTTGGCAAGCTAGAAGAATACGACAATAAGGAGCCCTGGTTATCCTACACGGAAAGAGTTGACGCGTTCTTCAATGCAAACGGCATCGAAGACGACGAGAAGAAGAAATGGATCTTCCTATCAACCGTCGGGACCAGCACTTACGCGACACTCCGGTGTCTGCTAGCTCCTGCGAGGACAAAAGAAAAGAAGTACAAGGACCTCATGACTACCTTGAACAGTCACCTCAGCCCTCCACCGTCCGAAATCGCCGAGAGTTTTCGCTTCAACACACGAGTACAGCTCGAGAACGAAAGCGTCGCTACGTTCGTCGCCGAACTTCGGCAGATGGCAGAACACTGCAACTTCGGAGCAGCTCTCAACCGCATGCTGAGGGACCGCCTCGTGTGTGGGATACGGGACAAAACTGTGCAGCAAAGACTGTTGGTAGAGAAAAACCTAACCCTGGAGAAGGTTGTCGAAATCTCGAGGTCGACGGAAGCAGCGGAACGCAACGCGACCGAGATACAAAGAGGCCACGTGGACACGACCTCTTCAAAAAACCAAGAAGGTACCACTAATCATCTCAAGTTCCACAAAAAGAAAAATGGTCAGCAGGGACCTAAAGGTCAAAAATGAAAGGATCCAAAGGCCACAGCAAAAAAGAAGCCAGGATCACAAGATAAAGCAAGTGCCTGCATTCGTTGTGATTCCCGGGATCACAAGCCCCCGGAGTGTCCCCACATCAACACAAAGTGCTACAACTGCGAAAAAGTTGGACACCTGGCAAGTTGCTGTTTGTCAAAGACTGATAGGCCAAAGAAGCAGTCCACAAAACAAGTGAACGTGCTGGAATCAGTTGGTGGACCGTCCGAGTACTACTTGCATGCATTGCAAGCAAAGTCAACTGTGAAACCAATCACGGTAACATTCATGGTAAATGGACTTCCAATTGAGATGGAGCTAGATTCAGGATCCCCCGTCTCGCTGATCTCCGAGGATACATACCTGAGCCATCAAAGAAGTCTGCCTAGACCAGCTGAAACAGACATCAAGCTCAAATGCATCCGTGGACCCATTCCTCTGCAAGGAACTTTGACTGTAAACGTAAGTGTCGGCGAGACCAAAAGTCAACAGACACTTCTGGTTGTTTCTTGCAAGAGCCATAACCTTTGTGGCAGGAACTGGATGGCAGCATTTGACCTGTTTCCATGGCAAGTAAACTCCACTAAACTGGGAGAAACTGCAAACGACCGAGGGCTACTGGAAACACTCCAGGAATTTGATGAGGTCTTCAAACCAGGTTGCGGTGCATTCAAAGGACCACCGGTGCATGTGGACGTTCTACCCGACGCCCAACCACGGTACTACAGAGCCGGCTCAGTATCATATGCACTGAGGGACAAGGTGGAACTTGAACTCCAACGACTTGAAGAAGAAGGCATCATCACGGCCATAGACCACTCTGATTGGGCATCCCCCATCGTACCAGTGCTAAAAGCCGATGGCAAAAGTGTCAAAATTTGCGGGGACTACAAGTTGGGTGTGAATCCTGCAGTGATGACAACCCAGTACCCACTGCCCAAAGGGGAAGACATCTTTGCTTCTCTGCAAGGAGGAGTCAAGTTTTCGAAGCTAGACTTCCGTGATGCATACAACCAAGTACTCGTTGATAAAGAAACCAGCAAGCTTCTGGTTATCAACACACACCGAGGACTGTTTGCTTACAACCGTTTAGCTTTTGGCGTGTCCTCGGCTCCGGCACTGTTCCAAAGAAGAATGGAAGAGACCCTGCAGGGAATTCCAGGAACATCTGTTTACCTGGATGATGTTCTGGTGACTGGAAAGACCGACGCAGAACATCTAGAGAACCTAAGGAAAGTTCTCCAAAAAGTCAAAGACTCTGGACTGAAGCTCAAGCGAGAGAAATACGAGTTCTTCAAAGAATCACTCTGCTATCTGGGCCATGAGATCAACGCAGAGGGGCTGAAGCCTTCAAAGTAAAACGCAGAAGCTATCCTTGAAGCACCTGAACCCAGGGATGTCAGTGAACTGAGATCCTATATTGGACTTCTTTCGTACTACGGCAAGTTTATTCCGAATCTGTCCACAGTGCTTGCACCCTTGTATGCCCTACTGCACAAGAACACCCGCTGGCAATGGACAGACACTGAACGAAAAGCCTTTGTCGAAAGCAAGAATGCCATCATGGAGGCAAGGGTTTTGACCCACTACGACCCATCGAAAGAGCTTGTTCTGGCATGCGACGCCTCACCGTATGGTGTGGGTGCTGTGCTCTCGCATCGGAAGGATGGCGTGGAGTCGCCCATTGCATTCGCATCCCGGACTCTGACACCGGCCGAGAGGAATTACTCACAGTTGGAAAAGGAAGCACTGGCCATTATTTTTGGTGTCACACGGTTCAGAGACTACCTGCTGTGTCGAAGTTTTGTGCTCATCACTGACCACAAGCCACATGTGGGGATTTTTCGGGAAGACAAGGCAATTCCAGCCATGACAGCTTAGCGCATCCAACGCTGGGCTCTTACTCTTGGAGCCTACAGGTACAGCATCGAGCACCGACCAGGACGTCTCAACGGAAACGCCGATGCCATGAGCAGGCTGCCCTTGAAGACGGCACACACCGATCCTCCAGAACCTCCGGAACTGGTCAACTCAATCTCGAGCATGGAGAAGCTGGAGATTTCAGCCAATCAACTGCAACAATTCACAAACAGCGACAAAGACTTAAGCCAAGTGCTACAGTGGGTGGAGGAAGGATGGCCACAAAAGCCTCCGGACAAGTCACTACAACCATTTTGGAACAGACGCGATGAGCTAAGCGTGCATCGGAATCTCCTGCACTGGGGAAACCGAGTGGTTGTGCCAACCCCTGCTCGCCAACACATCTTAGACCTGCTCCATGAAACTCACCAGGGGATGGTGGTCACGAAAGGCATGGCGAGATCTCTTGTGTGGTGGCCGAACATGGACGCAGAAGCAGAGCGCTGTTCACGACAATGTTCACAGTGCCTCCAGAACTCCCCAATGCCACCAAAAGCAGAACCGGTACCCTGGCCCGAACCAAAGGAGTGCTGAGAGCGTCTGCATCTCGACTATGCAGGACCATTCGAGGGGAAGATGCTACTGGTGTTGGTAGATGCGAAGTCAAAATGGCTTGAAGTCGTCATTGTGTCAAGTGCCACATCCGAGCAAACCGTAGAACATACGTGAGGGTTCGGACTACCAAGGTGCATTGTAACAGACAATAGAACTCCATTCACCGGTCAGCCCTTCCAAGACTTCGTTCAAGGAAATGGGATCAAGCATCTCCGAACTGCCCCTTTTCATCCAGCATCTAATGGCTTAGCAGAATGAGCTGTTCGCACGGTCAAGGAGGGACTCAAGAAAACGGAGGGAAGAGACCTCAAGCTCCAACTTGCTCAATGGTTGCTCATGTATCGCCGAGCACCCCGCCCGAGCGGAACGTCTCCAGCAAAACAGATGCTGGCTTATCCAATGAAAGCAAGACTGGACATCTGTATTCCCAGGAGGGGTGAAGAGGCAATTCTGGAGCAGTTGCCGACAGAATCTAGGCAACGGGCCGAGCAACCCGAAGGAAAAATCCATCAATGTAACCCTGTTTGGCAGTCAATGTTTTCTAGTGGACCGCTGACTGTGCCTGACTGTACGTCAAGCATGTCTGATTGGCCAACAAGTTACTCTGACCGACAGTCAAACTCCAGTCAGACTCTGCTTGTCGGCTTTCTGATGGTTTCCTGGTGGCAGTCGACCGCCGCGAAATTCCATCAGGATGTCTTGGTGGCGATTCTGACTGTACATCGATTGTCTCTGACTGTACGTCAGAAAGCTTTGACGTGCAGACAGACGTACGGTCAAAGGACGTAAAGCTCGTTCGGATACCACTATTTCGTCAAATCTATGAATACGAAAAGTAATCTATGCACGAGAAAACGATTTCGGGACGTGAGCCCATAAAACCGCTGACGTTAGATATTTGACACGCAACCGACCGACAACCTTGATCAGAAGCCCGCCGAAGCGCCGAAAACGACACTTCGCTTCGCCCATAGAGGCTTCGCCGCTTCGCCGAGCTTTCATGAACGATCGCTCTCGACTCGTTTTGTTTGCCCGCTTGCTCCAACCTGTCGATCCTGCCAGGGTTCTACAATGACTTATGTTTTAGTAGAATTTCTACCCGACAAGACCCAGCCTGTTGTGAGTTCCGACGATGTAAGGGACTTTAGCGGTGTAGTTGAAGACGACAAGGTGTACCAGTTCTACTGGGCCGGTGACGCGCGAACAAAAGGATCGTTCTACGACGCGAAAGTACTCTACATGGCAGGTGAGTAGAACTGAAGTACGGCGAGTGATGTACGAGTGATGTACGAGTGCTTTGCATAACATGCTGACGGCTTAACTGCATTTGCAGCCGAAGCATCTCGTATAAAACGATTAGTGAAATCGTGTTTCAAAAACGGTTCCATAGCATAGCGGTTAGGGTGTGCGATTTGTACGCAAGTGGTCGCGGGTTCGAATCCGCGGTTGTTCTGCTTTTTTTTTCTTTTTTTTTCTCGAACATTTTGTTTTATTGAGGCATTTGGCGATATTTATGAGTGCGTATAGCTTTACTCTTATATAAATGCTGCCCTTGTTGATGAAATTCCCTTGGCAGTCGCAGTCAGACGTCATCTGATGGACCATCAGATGACGTCTGATGGTCCATCACGTTCCACCAAGGCTGCTGACTGGCAGTCAGTGTCCCAAATTACGTACCTTGATGGAATTTTCAATAGGGAAGAAGAAAAGAAAAAGGGGCTACGCCACAATAAAGGGAACAAGGTAGCAGTTCGCAATTTCGGTAAAGGACCTCGATGGTGGTTGGGTGAGGTTGAAAAAACCAGTGGAACATCTATTGTTACTGTGTCAACTCCGCAAGGGCAAGTGCGTCGCCACAACGACCAAGTAAAGCCGCACTTGACCACTTTGGCATCAAGTCCTGGGGAACAACTACCACCTAACAAGGACCAAGGCTACGCAACGAGCGAAGCAAGGACGCCCGGTATGAGACGACCGACACGAACTGTCCGCAAGCCCCTGAGATTTACATAACCTTCGGTAAGAAGGCAGTCTTCATTAAGAAGGGAGGAGTGATGTGTACGCCTTCACTAGATGGCGCGACCGACCCGCTCTGCAACGACTGAGCCGACTCGGGAACCGCGCCCAGGAAGGCTGCTGCCATTCCGGCCGCTTGTGTTAATAAAGTGTTATTGTCATACGGAACCCGAAGTACATAACAGATACTTACAGACACGAAGCAGGGGGCTAAGAATGATAATGCCAGTGATGACAATGACAATAATAGGCGCGAGAGGTCCCGTAATAAACGTTGCAGTTCCTCTCGTTCTTTCTGATATCATAGTTTGCGCATTCGGAGCGCGTCACGGCGCCGTTTCTGCACGCGCACTTCTTTTTGCGCCGCTAGCAGCGGGTCTGCTGGAAAAGGGCCGAGGGCCGAGCTTCATTGGAAAGACTTGGCCCGTGGGCCGGGGTTGGGAGACCTCTGAATATATCTTTATTTTTCATTGGTAGATCGGTGGAGGTCGAGAAAAAAAGCCGCACTAAACGGCTTGACAAGCTCTCGGCCCTTTGGAACCTTATAGATGATCCGGCCCTGCGTGATCATCGGTCAGAGTTTGCGATAGAAAGCACCTGTTTGTCGCCGCGCTTAGGATATTTCTGACTGATGCTATTAACGACTAATTCTTTCAGAGTCTAAAATGGTTCTGGCGGAAATACTGGTTCGTGCTTGATGGCAAGTCACTGCTCTACTTCAAGTCTCAATCAGACTACAACGTGAGTTCGCCGATCAATGCTTGTTTCTCGCGCGTAACTTCAGCTTAGAGCCTTTTACCGGTCGGACCGATTAGAGTTCAGTAAAAAAACATATTTACTGCGTCTTCCGATGGTTTGCAGTCTCTGGGTACCTGCAAGGGGCTAATTGACTTCGGGCTCGTGCAAGCAGTGCGGCCGACTCATCACTCCAAGAAGACCTTCGCAATGGAGATCATCACCCGGTCTGACATCATTCACCTGGTAAGGTCCACGAATATATTTAGAATTATAGATATTTTTTCGCTATAAAAAAACGCAGTAAGATTGTGGGTTTAGTATAAATCTATACAGACACTTCCACGAGAAAACTGATCAAGCTTGGACAAGTCTGATTCGTTAATATGCATTTGTAAAGTTAGTTCTATGCGCAAATCATAATCTAGAGACGTGAAGTGCACATTTGTAAATTGGGCGGATATCAAAAAGGATGGCTGAACCCTTTTAATCAGGCGGCGGCCTGCGCCATCTCGACATTGCGTTTAATAAGTGAAACAAACTCAGTGACCACCAACCAGGGCTGGGCAGATGTGCTAAAAAAAAAAGTATCCCAGATAATTAAGATACTGAGATCCATGTCTTTTAAGGAAAAAATTCAGATACTGAGATATATATATATATACATTTTTTTTTATGTAACTTCGGATATCATGTGGAAATATTCGGATATCATGTGGAAAAACCTAAACATGTTGCTACATCGTAATTGCTCATCAGGTTCTGTTGACGAGTTGACTTTAAATGGAGAAAAATTAACGGGAGGCCTCTTGGCAGATGTGTTTAATGAATTCTTTATTAAATTTGGCAACACTCCAACCAACCCTAATGCATACAGACACATTGATCAAAGCAATGTTAACTCTGTATTTTTACACCCAGTTGTTCCGATGGAAGTAATCTCTATAACAATGCTATTCAAAAATAGTGGTTCCACTGACGCCGACAATATTCAGATTCGCCCGGTGAAGTATGTTAGAGATCTTATTGCTCCCTTGCTAACGCATATTTTTAATGTTGCTATTGCTACGAGTGTTTTTCCTAAAGGGATGCAATTGGCCAAAGTGTTAGTGCTGCATAAGAAGGGTGCGAAAGATGACGTAGGAAACTACCGCCCTATTTCGATACTCCCAGTCTTTTCAAAGGTTCTTGAGAAAGTGCTACATCACCGGTTTAGCCAATTTTCTGACAGGTGTGGTTTATTAAACTCGGCTCAATTTGGCTTTAGAAAAAATCTTTCAACTGAAGCGGCCCTCCTAGCACAAAAAGAACATATTCTAGAACAATTCGAAAATAGAAAACTAGTACTTGGTGTTTTCATCGATTTCACTAAAGCTTTCGATAGCCTAAATCATAAAATACTCTTACAGAAACTCGAACATTATGGTTTTCGAGGCGGCCCGTTAATGCTTCTGAACTCTTACCTTAAACACCGACAACAGTACGTATACCTAAACGGCCATTCATCTGCAACGAGAACTATCACGTCAGGTGTCCCTCAAGGAAGCATTCTAGGTCCCTTTCTATTCAATATATATGTAAACGATATAGTGAACATAGATCAAACGGTTAAACTAGTCATTTATGCGGACGATACTAGCATATTTTTTTCCGCTGACGAGCCAAATTTACTGATAGCCCATGCAAATATAACGTTATCAAAACTGGAGTATTGGGCACAGGCAAATTCATTGCAAATAAACACAAATAAAACGAAAGCCATTCTTTTTCGTCCGAAAAGTAAGGTTTTATCATGCGCTAATAGCCTCATCTTAAACACAATGCCCATTGAAATCGTTAATAGCTTTAAGACACTTGGAGTCATCTTTTCTGAGAGCATGTCATGGGATAACCATGTACAATATGTAATATCTAAATTATCTAGCATTGTTGGATTAGCAAACCGCAACCACTCTATCTTACCAACTTCCGCCAAACTGATTATTTACAACTCTCTTTTTTCTCTTATCTCAGCTATTGCCACCTTATCTGGGGCACGACCACAGCTGGAAACCTAGAAAAGATATTCCTGCTTCAAAAGAAAATGGTTAGAATTATCTGCAACGCCCCACATGACTTTCATACTGCTGGTTTGTTCAAAAAATGCTCTGTCATAACCATACATAACTTGTACAGTTACAGGTTGACCGCTGGTTTTAAAAGAGATCAAAAACGAAACTCACAATTCCTGACGACTCTCGCGAGGTTAACTAGAAATGTTGTAACCTATCCTACACGGCACGCTGAATATTGGAGGATGGTACCTCATAGAACTAACTATGGCCTGCAAATGTTAAAATACACTTTACCACATTTACTTAACAGTTTTATTAGTCGTGACTTTCCACTGGACTCGCTTTCTATGAATGAGCTTCGAAATTACAATGTACAATAACCGCACAGTGTAACGGTTTCTGTGACAATCTGTCATGCCGGGGCTCTTTTTGTAACAGCTATTTCTTTTGTCTTTGCTTTTGTTTGTTTGTTTGAGCTGTTATGTTTCTGCCACTGTAGGAGGTCGGGGACTCGTCAAGCTGTTTTCACAGCTTTTTTCCCCGGCCTACCCTTCATCATGTGATGAAAAAAATAAAGGCATTATATTATTATTACATCCCTCAACGTTATTTGTATCGCAAGTATCAAATATGGCACAAAATAGGGGCATTCAAAATCTCAAGCAATACACATGTACATTTGATCCGAAAATGCATTTTCAGCTTTGAAAGTGAACTAGTTACACTTCTGCATGAGTTGCGTTTTAAAGGCACCAACGATTCGATCGCAGCACCAGACTAGCGAAAGAGCCCGTACCACCACCGAAACAAATAAATGCTGCCTTGATGAAAAGAAAGTCCTGCAGCATTGAGATGTCTTTTCTGGGGGTCGCAAGGGTAGCAAAAGACCTCCGTCCTCACTTGGATCTGTCCTGATCTTGCTAAAGAGGAGGAACCACCGCCTTCGAAGTCGTCGATGACGTGAACGTGGTCTATTCGAAATGAGCCCTGTTTCGCTTATTGCCTGTTTGGAGCATTATTATTTTCAGTTTTACCGGTAACTTGAAATCTGGGGGGAAGGATGCGTGGCAAACTGTCGTCATAAGTGCTTCTGTGTAACCCAAAGGGAAGGGGGGGAGGGCCAAAGAGAGAAAATGGTTGAACAAGAAAGCTGCACCCACGGAATCTACAGGAAATGAGGATCCTGGGAAAAATGACTGACTTAACTCATTTAGCGAACTATATTTTTTTTTCTCTCAATTTTGGTGACTTTGTACAATATGCAAAGCAATCTCTCTCTCTCTCTATCTCTCCATCCTCTAGAGGTTGTTATATGGCGGTTTCATATCACAAATTTTCGAACCCCTTGCGCCAGTCAATTTTTGACAACAAATGTATCGAAGTACCTGAGCCTCGAAAAGTATCTCGATACAATCGATACGTCGCAAAAGTATTTCGCTACTGAGATACATTTCTCAAATGAATCTCGATACAGAGATGCAGATACTCGAAAGTATCTCCAAGGTACTTGCGCGATACATTTGTATCGCGATACTGCCCTGCCCTGCTACCGGCGGAGCACGATGCACCATGGCGGACACTTCCACTACAAACTCGACGCAAGTTCAAATGTCGGGCAGTCCCAGTGCACATGCACCACGGCTCGAGTGTTGTCAGATTTGGAGGAGAACTTGCCGTATACTTAAAGTGGCATCGTATCTTTTCAGTGTGCAGACGACCAGGAAACGCGAGAAGTCTGGGTGCACGCTCTGCAGGGAGCCATCGGCATCGGCGAAGTGTCCTGGCCCTACGGGGTCCAGCTGGACATCAGCCCGCAGCTGGCAGCTCTCAAGAACAACGAGTACGTCGTCCCCAGTACTAACCAACCACCCCCAGAATTAGCGAGATTGAGGACAGACGACCTGAACCAAATGCCTGGACGCTTGTCCTTGCCGACTACTCTGTGCAGGGGTTAAGGAAAAAGGGGAAGAAAGACAACCAAACCTAAAGGCACTATTCAATGATTATGATTGAAATAATAATAGGGATGACGCTTCCAATTACCTATATACGCACAAACCAATCAGAGGAGTGATGATGGACAGCTTTGTAGCAGAAAGAGGAAAGAACAGAAGCAGAGCCTAGGGTACATACGAGCTCTTGTTGACTGGCTATATAACAGCTGACATTTAAAAAAAATTTCATATCTTTTCACGAATTTTTCTGACAGGTAAACTAAACTGTGCGAAATATGATGGGAAAGTTGTCTGAATATATGCAATATAAAAGCTCAGAAAAACTAAAACGGGTAGAAAAAGGCTGGACAAGCGCTTCTCCTGTCTCCTCCTTATCCTTGTCCCAATTTTATTTAACAATTAAACAGCGTGACATTTTAGTAAGAAGCATCGATAGAAGTTATATTTGTGCAACCACTGCTGATTTGTGCATAGGTTACATCGCGTAAAACTTCTCGGCGTCCGTGAATTCTTCAAATATGGTCGACATTTTTGCTTATAATCCAAACGCAGACGAAACTGCAACATGTCTTCGAAGCTCAGCACCGGCTGGAGTCCAGGGCTGGGCGATCGTCGTCGCAAAACGGCGAGCCTCTTGACCTATGAGCACATTCCCCTAGAAAGCGGAAACATCGACACCGAACGGAGGCCCTCCAGCGAGGGCGCCATCTACCACCAAATATCATCCGACGACGATGCTGCCAAACCGACCACTCCAACTAAAAAAGCCTCTTGTGGAGTTCTGCGCCGCGCGCGATCCTTCAGCCTTGGATTCATGGCCAAGAAATCTAGACTACCGAGCCTCTTCAGAGGCCGGTCTAATACAAAAACAAGCGTCTCCCAGGGACAAAGCCAAGCGCGGGCGACCATGAAGCAGACGACGCCTCGTCAACAAGGCAGCGAAAATACAGACAACGATGCTGCCGCGCCTGAGAACCTACCTTACCGGGAGAAGACTGCACCCAATCCAGAAGAGGAGCATCGGATTACAGTCGCCCTGAACGTGAACCCGGCGTACCAAGAAATTCCGAAGTGCACGTCGCTGACCGTCACCAGGCCAGAAGACACAGGTCAGTACGCGGAGGTCAACGACACCTATTTAGCAATGTCGGACACTTCCAGCACAAAGGGCGAGGATGCTTCGAATCATCAAGACTTACATCTTCAGCCCCGAAACAGCAAGGACTCCGTCGATGACTTCTCTCTCCACATCTATACGGAGGTCCAGAGGTCTTCGCCGTCTCCTGTCCCGTCTCCGAGGACAGTGTTCTTTAACAGACCGCGGCCCGTCCCGGATATTCCTGACGCTCAAGACGAGAACGAGAGCTACTACTCCAGCATCTCGGAAGAGGATCTCAGGCGACATTGGTCCCGCCGCCGGGGGACAGAGACCTCAGAAACGGAGACGGCAGATGACTCGACCTACACCACGGCAGACCCGAACGACAGCGCTGAAGAGTTGGCCGAGATGGACTACTTCGAAGACAACCCGCACATCGTGGTGACCGCGGAGAGGCCACCGCGGTCGGTGGAATCGCTCTCGAACGACGCCATGAGGGAGCTCAGAGAGTTCCTGGAGTACCTAGGCACTGATGACGGCGAGGGTGCGAACAAGGAAAGGCCTAGTGTCGCGAAAGCGAAAGAACTGATTGCTCGCGATACGGCAAACCAAACGTCGTGATTGGTGCATAGGTAAAAAACGATCCATCGAGGGATGTCCTTGCAACAGCTGTCGCTCCGGCTGAAAATAAACCAGTTTGTTTTCATATATTACGGCCCAAAGCTCCTGCAGGAAACAAACGCGAATCGCGGCCGTCAATTTGAGTGGATACGAAACGGTTTTTAATTTATTGAAAGAAATGTAAAAATACATACTCAGGGTGTCTACCAAATAGTTTTTTTCAAATTCCCTGACTTTTCCAGGTTTTCCCTGACTATTTTAATTGAATTCCCTGACCCACAACTACCGACACCAAAACAATATATGATAGATAGACACTATTCACAACGTAAAATATTTTCTTTAAGTTACATAAAGCAAACTTTAGAAGATGTTTAGAATACAGCATTGACCCGGGTTTACTGTTTCAGGGAGTTTGGTCCCAGCACCTGATCAGTACATCAATTTGTTCTCCGAGTTACTTTGTTCAGTGACTCATCAAAAGCAACCACCAGATATGGCACATTAGAGAGGCTTGCTAGTAACTTGTCTTGAAAGTAGGGGGCGATACCACGACATATTGTATATCCCACTTTGTCTTTTCCAAGCTGAATTTTTCTGGCGGTCTCGCACGTGGGGAACATCAACGGAAACAGCGAGGCAGACGCTGCCGCTGAACGGAAAGACCCATGAGTTGTTATAGTGATCAGGCACCACATGATCCCCCGGTCTTTGTTAACTTCCTTCTTCAATAAAAAGCCACCACCCACGTCTTCACAGAGGGGCTAAGAGCTTCCGTGGCGGTGGTTAGACGCATTGCCGGAGCCCTACAAGCACTATTGTTACCACCGGACAAAAAACACCCGTTGCTGTTGCGGAAGGTAAGTCCGCATTTGTCGCAGTTTTGAAAAATACGACTGGGCTCTGGGAAACGCTTTGCAGATATTTCATAGCAGTCTGATGTTTCTTACCCTCAAGATGAGTAGCAATCGCCCTATTCCCCATGTTGCTCAGGGAGAACTTCTTGCAGCACATTGCGCAGTGAGCACTATTTGGATCATTTGGAATGGGCCGAATCCAACTCGCATTCGTGCATATGCCCGGGTTTGTCCAGTTGAGATTGAAGGAGCACTTTCTCGACAGCGACATAGTCACTTTCACATACCTCCACTTTAGGAAAATAACAATATAGAAAGCGCAACCCACAGCCACAAACGCACGTGGCAGAGCTCGTAGAGTACAGGCGCCCAGGTCGCCCAGGTTGCGTTTACGGGGAGGCTGGGGGAGGCGCGAAAGCACCATATCTGACAAACGAATGGATCACTAGGCGCGCGCCTCTCAGAGGGTAGATGAATGAACGACGGTTGTTCTTTTTCGAGTGAGTGGTGACTCGCGCCACCTAGTATCGGCTAGAGCAACTGTCTCTCCTCGTACTAGAGCAACACCACCTCTCTCAGGAAGGTACAGGCGGGTGAGGAGGAGTGGCAAATCCCGTGCGCCGACACCCGGGGTCCCGAGTGAACGATCGCAAAAGAGAGCGACAGAACACGAGAGAAAGAAAGCAACGTTGCCATGGTAAACGCGAAGAGTGAAAACTCTCAGCAATATAAACAGTGATAATTTAACGTTGTAAACTAAATTCTGAGCTATTCTAACGCTTATAAAAAGCAATAAAGTCATTACGCTGCATTAACTTCCCTTCTGTCAAAATCTCGGAAATCTGGTGGTTGCGCAGTTTCGTATTCCTCAACCGCGCCCACCGGCCCACCGGCGAAGCCGGGTATATCAGGTATATGGTTTAGTTTAGCGTTAATGCGAGGCCGTACATCTGCGCGCTATGCAAAAAGAAAGCTTCGAAAGGAACGCGAATATCTTTCCACCAGTAAGTTCGTGGATTGTTGAAGTTCACGAAACTGCTCTGATGATGTAACCGTGTTTGGGACCCCGAGGGTCTGCCTGCATGATCCGCCGCTTGCGGCAGCCAGAATGTATGGGAAAATGGCGGACCTTTTCCTCTAGAGTTACTATGTATGATCTCTATGCTAACTCTAGAGGAAAAGGTTGCAGTGTTGCATGCCGGGACTTTTGCAAGTAAGACTACTTGCAAAAATACCGGCATACAGGTGATAAACATTACAAAAAGCTGGGACGCGAAAACAAAAACTAAAACGACAAACAAGGCAAATAAAAATAGAACAGTTTAAACTATGTGTAACAAGTTATAAGAGCGGAGCTACGTTTCGTTTCGAGCGAAACAGGTGACATGAGATCTTTATGGTGGATGCTATTTTTAGCGCTCGAGACATGGGAACAGGGGTTTGTACTCAGTTGCCTGCAGGCTGCGTCCCAGTGAGTTACGGGCCAGATGCAGCCAGCGTGTTTGAGACCCGACACCAGGAACAACAAAAAGGCGTAAAAATGGCGGAATTATTTGGTCTACACATGCCTTGCACTGACATCCCATCATTTATTTTGCACCTCCTTGGAAGAGAGAGGGGAAAGCTGCTTTTTGTACGAATTTTGAGTAACGGGCTAATCGTCTATAATTTTCTAGAGTGAGAATAGCGACGTCTGGGAGAGTCTGGGACACACAAAAGAGTGTCTTGGTGAGAAAAAGTTTCCTCCTCCCCCTCTTCTCTGGTGGTGGCCGGAGAGCTGGTCACCGAAAATAAAAATGAGCTGACTTTTTAGAGCCCAGCTTTTAGACGCTGGTTCCCGCGTTTCGCGGCGTCGCCGTCGGCGTAATTGCGCGCGTTGCATTATGGGACGTCACAGACCTATACTTCAATTCAATTCCCCGCTAAATTTAGCGAAGAAACTGAATTGGTGTGTAGGTCTGTGAATTCCCATAATGCAACACTGCGCATTCGGTTTCCCCGCTAAATTCAACGGTAAAACTGACGTCACATGACCTTAATACTAATTCAGTTTCCCCGCCATATTTCGCGGGGAATTGGTGTTGAGGTCACGTGACATCAATTTTTCCGCTAAATCTAGCAGAGAAACTGAATTTGTTCACAGGTGACGTGACACGAAGTCATGTGACGTCATTTTCCCAGCTAAATTTATCGGGGAAACTGAATTGGTGCTGAGGTCACGTGGTGTCAATTTGCCAGCTAAATTTAGCGGGGAAACAGTGGGAGGAGGGGAAAGGATTGAGGAGGAGGCACAGGGAAGAGGGTCCTCCGTACCCTCCCCTCCACCTCCTTATATAAATCAGGGGTGGAACGCATGAAATGTACTTGGGAGCAGCCACGGGAGCAGCTGAAACAGCTGTTTTGGAGCAGGTTGGGAGCAGCTAAAGCTACATTCTGCAGCAGGCTAGGAGCAGCTCAGGTCAGTTTTCATTGCACTTCAGCCTGTTTCGTGGACAAGCACGGGAGCAGTTTCACTTGTGCTCAGCAGCACAGATAAACATGAGTGGTTAGGGACCTAGGTAGATGGGATAACAGTGTCATTGATGCGAAAACCTGAAACTCTGTGATACCTAATAAGAACAAAAACGCAAGTGCCATGTTTCTGAAGATAGTGTCCTTGATATTTTCTGAGTGGCTTTCAGCTGCTCAAAATGCAAACCAGCACTGGTTATCGCACAACCCACACTTGCTCGACATAGTAATTATATGTGCGAACCACGTGACGTAAGCAACGGACGTGCAGATGCGCGGAGGAACAGGGCAACAAATTTCGAGTTTATCCTATTGTGCAACTCAATATCGATATCGTAAACGAAGCGAGAAGCAGGAGCATAGTTAAAGTACGCTGAGCAGATCTACCGCTCGTGTGAGAGCTGCTGGCCGGCAAGGTTTCGGATCAGACGGCGTTGCAGTTCTATCAAATCAAGATTTATCTTACAGGAATGCGGTTCCAACTTCTAACGATGAAGTACTAAAAGGAATACTTTTGCTAATTTGTTTCCAACTGGCTGACGTCCGAATCCCGTGCCGCAGAGCCTCAGGCAATATGACGCTTCATGACTTTACCTCACCTCGGCCGACTTAATTAACTGGTTGAAGAATAACAATCCAGTCGCAGGTGGTGTAGCGCTTAGAATCCGACCCCCGAGTTTTTTTTTAGCGCTTCCCGACTTGGGATACACAGGAACAATAAATCAATCCAATCAATCAATCAATCAATCCTGAGAATGCATCTTGAACGTTTTGGTGACAAATTTAACAGTAAGTAGCCGACACGAGCTCAATGTTCGGGAACCCAGTGGCGGTGTTAAGTTTAGGGTGCATTGTACATATAGATATTTCTTCTTCAAATTCTTTAGCACCTTATACTGCAAAATCAAAATACCCCAAGAGCTGCGCTCTAATTTCGCATTACATAAATTTGTAAACGACTGAATTCTTTTTTTTTTTCGTCACATATTTTGAGGTAGTTTACGTACCTCTGTATTCATACGTAGATCTGGCACTTCCTATTTATAACTTCCGAACTAAGGTGTGTATTAATGAGAGCCGGCGGCGCCTGTAATCGCGAAAAAACACGAAAGAAATGCCCATTCTCCCCTTGGCTGAGCAAAGCGGCTCTTAGAAAGCCATTGGCGGCCGCTCCACGACATACTTGGGTAGTAATTCAATTACTCTAATTTAATTACTTTTCTTGGTAATTTGTAATTAATTACTTTTTGGCTAAAATAAATTGTAATTGTAATTTAATTACTTTCTAGCGTCAGTCAGTAATTGCAAAATTTCAGGCAGAATTACAATTACTTTGGCAAAACTTTGCGGCGCCGACGGAGCCTCTCTGAAAGCCTCAGCGCTCGCGCAAGCAGCCTAGCTCTCGGTGAAACGCTCACACACAGATACAAACTCACGCACATGCACAACATAAATAGCGTCGCATTGTTTGCTGTTTTGTTGCGTATACTTCGGGCTGAAAGACAATCCTCTTTGGAGCCTAACTTAACGGCACCGTGTAGCGCCGTCTGTGGTGCGAGAAGACAACGATAGCGTAAACATGCCAAAATCTTGAAAGAAAAAAAATTTAGCTTCAGCTTTCAGCCGAGGTTGGGAACTTATTTGTCTATGAAGTTATTTTTCTTTCTTTTTTTTGCCAGTTTTGTTACGTCCCTTTCTTAGTATTTTTGTGTTATTTTCAAATTTATTGCCTGTTGGTTTCACTTCGGATATTATTTACAAAAGCACTTTGGAGACTGACCTCGCACCTGTAAATATTGTCATCAATGATTCAGGACCCCGATTTGGTACTTAGATATTTCTGAGCTATTATAATTTCAACTCAATGTAAATAATTTGCGATACCATGATGTTTGTATGTGAATGTGGTCGTATTAGCGCTTGTGGATTTTACCTTTATATTAACACTTGTAAAATATTCCTATATGAGTAATTGTCACATTTTAATTTGCGTGGCTAACAAAAGTCTGTCAACCCAATTTTTTCTTTAGCGATCTGGCATCTTCCAGCATATAAACTAATTTATTATTTATTAAAAATATAAGAATGTAGTACTTCATTGCCCCATACTGTCAAGTTCTATCATGAACTTGACAAACCCTAGTAGCACCGAATATTGCCCCAATGTTACTGGAATGTGGTCCGCCAATGTTGTGTATACGTGGCTAATGTCCGCAAAATGTCATGTCGCTGGAACGTTATCTGAAAACATTCCCGTAACATCACAGTAAACATTTGTGCTATGTTATGCCCTCAACATTAGTGGAACATAATTTATTAACATTGTTTATATATTTCCAATGACCACACAGCAAACATTTGGGGTATGTTTTGTCCTCAACATTCGTGTAACATTAACCTGGTGTCTCAAGTAGCAGCCAGGCTCTTTAAATCAACCGCAAAATTTGGTTTCTTAACCTATTGCGCTAGGAGTGTTTGCAGCGTTGCCCACAGGCGGTGCATTTTTTTTATAAAAATTGCAAAGAGCGAACTTACCTGAGGAAAAAGTAAAGAAAGAAAAAGGGTTAACTCCTTTGGAAACCCAGCAAAGGCACCGGTCTTCAAACAATAGGGCGCCCCATTTTTGAAGACCGTTGGCTTTTTAAGTTAAGCCTTTTTCTTTCTTTATTTTTTCCTCAGCGAGTTCACTCTTTGCAATTTTTATAGAAAAAATACACCGCCTGTGGGCAACGCTGCACAAAATCCTAGCGCGATAGGTTAAGAAACTGAATTTTGTGGTTGATTTAAAGAGACTGGCCACTATTTGAGACACCCAATATATTGCAAATTGACCACTACTTTTCTACATGAGCTACATTATAAAAAGATCAATTTACCCACAAGGACAGCTAAAAACGGACAAGCACACATACATAGCCGCAGTGTGCTAGCCCCGTTTCTATCTTTCCTCTTCTCGGGCAAATTAGTCGCAGACTAGCTCCCTCAGCGTTTTCACCCCACCTTCGCCTGTGTGAAAGTCGTCCATCAAATAGCACTGCTGCTGAACCGCTCTTAGAAGTTATTCACTTTACTTGAGAAAACATGAGTACTCTTTTCTGTAATCTGCTTTCAATCATGTCGATATATCCCAGTTTTATTTCGAGGTAATAGCTTTTATAAAAAGCTCAACTTTTTTTTAAAACTTTTTTCAGCCAATCAGAAGGTTTAACTTTCAGATGTTTGTCGCTCCAATGTTCTTGCACAAGAATTTTCTGAGCAGAGAAGACACTAAAAAAGACATTTAGCCTAATTGTGAAGTAAACTTTGTGAGGGAAAAAAAATCTTTCTCAAGTGACAGAGAGTTAAAGAACTTCTGATGATCTTAAAGGACAAACATTGATTTTAATTCCCAAAATAATTAGCACTTATAACCAACAAAGGCTAGACACATTTAGCTAATGAATGGGTATATTGAAGATAAAATGTTTGTCCCAAGTTGCCTTAATACCCAAGTTGATACCTTAGTAACTGTTGAGCACTGCACTTATTGACAACATGTCGGTTACCAGAAATGTAACCTGTAATATATATGCCTCACGGAACTCCAAAGCCAAATTTAGCAGCTATACTCCGTTTCACCTTCAGTTGAAGCGCAGCATACACTACGAGCCATCCCAGTCAATTTAGCGTCAAGTCTGATGCGACCTTGAGCTCTGCCTCTTGTTCCACACAACTGGAAGGTCATGTGATACTCTTCCGGGGCTAAATCAGCTGGGATGGCCCATACCGTTCACTATGCTTTAACTTGAAGTGAAACGCAGCATAGTGGAGGCAGAACTGTAAGTATTCAGACTCAATATTTCGAAATTAATTAGTGTTGATTTTCATTTCTTTGATATTAAACTTTCACAACCCACAAAAGTAAAAGGTTTCATGGATTACTGTACTTTCTTTTTATGAATTTAAATCCATAAAAAGAAAGTACAGTAAGGAATGAACAAATACAATGCATTCTATACAACCCGCTTAAAGTTATATGGCCCAAGTCGGGTCACTCTCAGAAATAAGTAATTGTAAAATAATTGCATTACTTTTAAAAAGTAATTTGTAAATGTAATTAATTACTTTTCACATAGTAGTAATTGTAAATGTAGTTACACTACTTTTGAAGCAAAGTAATTGTAATTAAATTACATTTTGGAAGTAATTTATCCATGTATGCGTCCATGAGAGCGCGCGCTCGGCCGCCACTCTCGTGGCAAGAGTTGCTAGAAGAGGGAAAGGGGGGAGGGGGGGGGGGGAGTGCTGTGGCCGCGTCTGCCGTCGAGGAACATGGCGGCGCCTGAGGCACGTATATCGTCGGCGGCCGCAACTAATTCGCAGTAGTTGCGAAACAGATCGACTTGCAGGAATAATTTCGATTTCCTATTAAATTCAGAAGAAACAGAATGAAATTCCTGCTTGCATTAAACTACAGAAAGGTTTTCATTTTTGTAGTTTAATGGGAAGGGTAGCGAAGAAGAAAATTAACCTCGCCATCCCTCATTTCCCCCTCTCCCACTGCTATTTTGACGGCGGGGGGACTCCTTTTGTTGCTCTTAGGGCTCGATAAGCCAG